>NW_022436955.1:12525579-12549172 GCF_009761245.1 Sapajus apella | reverse complement strand
AAAAAAAAAAAAAAAAAAAGGAATAGTTTTTTTCTTTTTCTTTTCTTTTTTTTCTTTTTTTTATTGGGACAGGGTCTCATTCTGTTTCCTAGGCTGGAGTGGTGCAGTAGCGCAATCTTGGCTCACTGCAAACCTACTGGGCTGAAGTGATCCTTCCACCTCAGCCTCCTGAGTAGCTGAAACTACAGGTGCTCACCACTACTCCTGGCTAATTTTTTTTTTTTTTTTTTTGAGATGGAGTTTCACTCTTGTTGCCTGGGCTGGAGTGCAACAGTGCAATCTTTACTCACTGTAACCTTCACCTCCCAGGATGAAGTGATTCTCCTGCCTCAGCCTCCCAAGTAGCTGGGATTACAGGCACCTGCCACCATGCCCAGCTAATTTTTGTATTTTTAGTAAAGAGGGGGTTTCGCCATGTTGGCCAGGCTGGTCTTGAACTCCTGACCTCAGGTGATTCTCTGCCTAGGCCTCCCAAAGTGCTGGGATTAGAGGCATGAGCCACTGTGCCTGGCCACTCCTGGCTAATTTTTGCATGTTCTGTAGAGATAGGGTTTCGACACATTGTCCAGGGTGGGCTTGAACTGCCTCAGCTTCCCAAAGTGCTGGGATTACGGGTGTGAGCTACCATGCCTGGTTTAAGAGGTTTTTTTCTTGATGGAATAAATAATACATGGTCATGTTAAAAGATTCAAATACTACAGAAAAGTATAAAGAACAAAGTAAAATAAAAATGACTTACGTGGGATATGGGAAGACAGAGCAGTGAAGGATAAGGAGAGTAGGTTTCTTTTTTTTTTTTTCTGAGACGGAGTTTCACTCTTTTGCCCAGGCTGGAGTGCAGTGGCGAGATCTCACCTCACTGCAACCTCCATCTTCTGGTTTCAAGCAATTCTCCTGCCTCAGCCTCCTGAGTAGCTGGGATTCTAGGCACCTGCCACCATGCCTGGCTAATTTTTGTATTTTTAGTAGACACAGGGTTTCACCATGTTGGCCAGGTTGGTCTTGAACTCCTGACTTCATGATCTGCCTGCCTCAGCCTCCCAACATGCTGGGATTACAGACATGAGCCACCATGGCTGGCCCGAAGAGTAAGTTTCTTTTTAGGATAATAAAAATATTCTAAAGTTGATAGGGGTAATGGATGAACAACTCTGTGAATATACTCAACACCATTGTATTATACATGTTAAAAGGGTAAATTGTATGATATGTGAATTATATCCCAAGAAAGATTATTTTTTTTTTTGAGACAGAGTCTCTCTGTCACCCAGGCTAGAGTGCAGTGGACCAATCTCGGCACACTGCAACCTCCGCCTCCTGGGTTCAAGTGATTCTCCTGTCTCAGCCTCCTAAGTAGCTGGGATTACAGGCGCGTGCCACCACACCCAGATAAATTTTTCAGTAGAGACAGGGTTTCACTATGTTGGTCATACTGGTCTTGAACTCCTGGGTTGAAGAGATCTGCCCACCTCAGCCACCCAAAGTGCTAGGATTACAGGTGTGAACCACTGTGCCTGGCCTGGCCATTCTTTAAATAAATATGTACACATATGTTTTATTGTGAACAACTTTATTTTAAGTCTTTTTTAGGGTGGGATGAAGGAAGCTTACTCCCTCAGCTGGCTTGGCTTTTACACTAGATAATCTGAGGTGGTGTCCAATGATAACATTTAAAACTCTAATAGAATATTATTACTTGGAATGGTAGAAATATAAAGAATAACTTTTATAATTTACTTCAGTTAAAAAGAGGGGGAAAAGATCAATTTTTAAAAAACAAAAACAGTTATATCAAAGTATATCGAAGTAATTTGCAGTTATAAAATAAGTCAAAGTTTGGAAACAGCTTTAGAATATAGGGAAGAATTTCTTCCATGTATTCACATATTTATAAAGTACCTATTATGTGTTAGGTACTGTCACTAGTTTATAAAAATATAATAGGACAATGCCTGTCTAGAGAGAGGAGACAAATTAGCCAATGATCACAAGACAGGGTGGTTAATACCGCAAGTTCTGAGCATAATGAAGGCTTAGGGGTAGAGGAGTGAAAAAAGGCTGTGGGATGAGCGGGGCTTCCTGGAGTTGGAGAGGTAAGTGATGTTGCAAAAAGCCCTAAAGTTCTTCAACTGAGGGCTGTCCCTGCGACCAAGAAGTATTTGCATAATGATTCAGTACGGAAAAGATTTCATAGTCTTTCTTAAACAGAACTACTATAGATACTCTTCTAAACATTTTCATTCTTTTTTTTTGAGGCAAGTTCTCACTGTTACCCAGGCTGGAGTGCATTTGCATGATCTTGGCTCACAACAACCTCTGCCTCCCAGGCTCAAGTGATCTTCCTATCTCAGCCTCCTGTTTAGCTGGGACCACAGACACATACAACTATGCCTGGCTAATGTTTTGTATTTTTGGTAGAGACAGGGTTTTACCATGTTGCCCAGGCTGGTCTCAAACTCCTGAGCTTAAGCAATCTGCCCGCCTTGTCCTCCCAAAGTGCTGGGATTATAGGCAGACGCCACTGCACCTGGCCAAATGTCACCCTTTTTTTTTTTTTTTGAGATGGAGTCTTGCTCTGTGGACCAGGCTGGAGTGCAGTGGCACAATCTTGGCTCACTGCAACCTCTCTCTCCCGGGTTCAAGAGATCCTCCTGCCTCAGCTTCCTTAGTAGCTGGGATTACAAGTGTCACCATGCCCAGCTAGTTTTTGTATTTTTAGTAGAGATGGCGTTTCACCATGTTAGTCAGGTTGGTCTTGAATTCCTGACCTTGTGATCTGTCCGCCTCAGCCTCCTAAAGTGCTGGGATTACAGGAATGAGCCACCATGCCCTGCTCAAAATTCACCCTTTTAATGTGTATGATTCAGTGGTTTTTAGTATGGTATATTCACAAAGCTGTGCAACCAGCACCACTATCTAATTCCAGAACATTTTCATCACTTTAAAAAGAAACTTCCCACCCATTAGCAGTTACTTCCTTTTTTGTGCCCAAACCCCCCAATCCTAGACAATCACAAATCTATTTTCTGTCTCAAAAGATTTATGCTTGTCCTTTTGGTTACAAATCTTTTTAAATTATGCTTTGCATTTAAATTAAGGTTGTTTTTGACATAAATGAGTTTTGTTTTTTTTTTTAGATGGGGTTTCACCATATTAGTCAGGCAGGTTTCAAACTCCTGACCTTGTGATCCTGCCTGAGCCTCCCAAAGTGCCGGGATTGTGAGTTTTAAACTTTTAGATAAAATTCATTAATCTTTCTTTTCTGACCTTTCCACCCAGAGAGTGAATATTGTCTCTTTGTGCTGCATTCTCCATAATTTTTTCCTTTCTACTTTCTGGTTCATTAATTATCTCTTCAGTTGTGTCTGCTGAAAAAACTCATACACTGAATTTTTAATTTAATTTAAATTTTTTTTTTTTTTTGAGATGGAGTTTCACTTGTGTTGCCCAAGCTGGAGTGCAATGGCATGATCTCAGCTCACTGAAATCTCCGCCTCCCGAATTCAAGCATTTCTCCTGCCTCAGCCTCCCAAGTAGCTGGGATTACAGGCCCACCACCACGCCTGGCTAACTTTCGTTATTTTTGGCAGAGATAGGGTTTCATCATGTTGGCCAGGCTGGTCTCGATCTCCTGACCTCAGGTGATCCTTCTGCCTCGGCCTTCCAAAGTGTTGGGATTACAGGCGTAAGCCACCTCGCCTGGACTATATAATAGTTATTTTTATCTGAGTTATCTCATTATTACTGGAAGTGGAAGGCAGAGATCTATTTTTTTTCTAGAATATATGTAGTTTGAATTTAAGATTTAATGTTTTAATCTACCTGAAAAATATGCTGCATGTTAAGGTTTCTTTGTATTAGTAACAGTATATCAGACTTTCCATTGATAAATTCTATCATCCTAAACAAGTATATTCACTCCCAAATCCTTCTCCTTTATACTGATGTTTCACTGAATAATTTAAATTGAATTCATTTTCACATATAATTTTTGACCCAGTGACCCAACTGAACGTCTCAGTATCTTAATAAGTGTTGCAAGTAACAGCTTCTAATAAGTACAAGTGAAAGATCAAACACCACTGTGCCACTGCAGTCACAGTGAGGAGTAAAGCAGGATTACTGTGTGAGCTGTCATTTTCCTTGTATATCCTCTGTTATGAATGGCATCTGGGTAGGTACATCCTGGATGAAATTCTGCTGCTAGCTTAACCATCTGGTTGCTGAATTGCAAGACAAATAATAGATACGTTCAATTTTATCTAATTAGTATTCTCTGACAATAATTTTGCAAACTGAATCACTTTACAAACTAAATATAGACAAGTTATTATTATGGTCTGGTTTCTAACCAACTATTTCATTAAGAAAAGCTCCACTTGGGAAAAACATCTGTTTGTCAGTTAGGTTTCTGCTGTCATTATATAATTTCACAGTGAAAAGGCCATGGTCACTCTGTGCTATAGTAATCCCTAGTTGTGAAAAGGTCAACAGGGGGTATTACATCGAGGGAAGCCATCTGTTTCAGTCTGTACTAGTCCCTGAACCTTGTTATCATGAAACAATTCAGTTTCCCTAAATAGTCATGTAATTTAAAAAACATTCTCTTATTATAAAAGCAATACATGTTCGTATTAGAAAATGTGAAAAATATAAAAGGCACAAAGAAGAAAACAAAAATCACCTGAGTTTTTGATGCCTTCATGTTGGATCTCATTTGAAAATGGATTCCACTGCTAAAAAATTACTTAAAACCTGCTGACCTAAAATAACGCCATAACGTTTTACCTTCTTCATCTGCAATTAGGACAGTTTTTCATAATGGTTAAGGGCTGTGTGTTGGACAAGCAAGATAAGATATTTGTAATGGTATCCAAACATTCTCATTGTATTTCATGCAAGACTGAGCTCTCCATCAGTGGTGAAAAGGTGAGGAAGGGGGTGTGTGTGGCATCACACATGAAACATGGTATAAAACTTTCTCGCTAAGCAGGTACATGGTCTGACAGTGAAGTTCTCAAATCTTTCTTTTTTTTAAGTTTCTTTTAAGCAGGAGAACTTTGTTTTTCCATGAAATCTTAAGAGAGGGCTTGATGGGGCTAGGTGCAGTGGCTCACGCCCGTAATCCCAACACTTTGGGAGGCCGAGGTGGGAGGATCACGAGTTCGGGAGATGGAGAAAATCCTGGCCAATATGGTGAAACCCCATCTCTACTAAAAATACAAAAATTAGCCAGAGCATGACGACTTATGTTGGAGTGTAAAGAAAAAAAAAAAAAATTAGCCAGGCGTGGTGGCACACACCTGTAATTCTAGCTACTCAGGAAGCTAAGGCAGGAGAAACCGAGAGGCGGAGGTTGCAGTGAGCCAAGATCGCGCCACTGCACTCCAGCCTGGGCAACAGAGTGAGATTCCATCTCAAAAACAAACAACAACAAACAAACAAACAAAATAGAGAGGGCTTGATGAAAGAGAGAAAAGCAGAGTCATCTGGTTAGAGTGGGTTGCCTGATGCTCCAAGCCCACTCACTCACCCCCTCCTCACTGATCCTAAGGGTCTAGAGGGCACAGGCGCTCATGCAGTTCTTGTCTCCTGCTCCTCCCTGCCGCAGTCCTGCTACTTTGCTGTTCCACATCCTGCAACTCTCTTCCTTCCCTTCTTTTTTCTTTTTTTGAGACAGACTCTCACTCCGTCGCCCAGGCTGGAGTGCAGTGGTGCGATCTCGGCTCACTACAACCTCTGCCTCCTGGGTTCAAGCAATTTTCCTGCCTCAGCCTCCCGAGTAGCTGGGATTAAAGGCACACGACATCACACCCAAATTTTTTTTTTTTTTTTTAAGAGGCTTCACCATGTTGGTCAGGTTGGTCTTGAACTCCTGACCTGAAGTGATCCACCCGCTTTGGCTTCCCAAAGTATTGGAATTACAGGTGTGAGCCACCACACCTAGCCTCCTTCCCTTCTTTACTAGATTAATTCCTAATTACCCACACATCTTAGCTGATGGGTCACTGCCTCCTTCCCCTCACTGTCAGGGAAAATGTCCCTAAAACATGTTTAGTGAATCAGCTAAATACATCTTAATTTCATGGTTTCTGGTGCTCATTTCAAGTCCTTCTTCTATTTTTTTTTTTTTTTTTTTTTTTTAAAGAAAGACTCTCACTCTTTCCCCCAGACTGGAGTGCAGTGGTGCAATCTCCGCTCACTGAATCCTCCGCCTCCCAGGTTCAAGCGATTCTCCTGCCTCAGCCTCCTGAGTAGCTGGGACTACAGGTGCCCACCACCAGACCCGGCTAATTTTTGTATTTTTAGTAGAGATAGGGTTTCACCATGTTAGCCAGGATAGTCTCGATCTCCAGACCTCATGATCAGCCCACTTCGGCCTCCCAAAGTGCTGGGATTACAGGCATGAGCCACAGCACCTAGCCAGCGGATCTCCTCCTGTTCATATAGACTAGCTGTCACAAAGGCAGGTTTTGCAATGAAGAAGGCAGTATGAGATACCTCCAGGTAGAGTCAGTTGCTTAAATGTCTACTTTATAAGCTATTAAGGAGGTGTAAGTATCTTTCCTACAGAACAGTTATTTAAATTTTGCCCTAGAGCCACCCTTTCTCTAGCAAAGTTAAAATTTGAAGGGAAGTTAAACAGGATAGTGAGAGAACACCATGTACCTTTTCTTTAGAGCAGTGTCAAAACCACGTTTTACATTTGTGTAATTTTTTTTATCATTTGTTCTTCTCCAACTGTAAACTCCATGAAGGCAGGACATGACTGTTTTTCTCAGCGCTGTACCTCGTATGGCACCCTCAAACATAGCAGTGCTCAATAAATATCTGTTGAGGCCAGGTACGGTGGCTCATGCCTATAATCCCAGCCCTTTGGGAGGCTAAGGTGGGTGGATCACCTGAGGTCAGACGTTCAAGACAAGCCTGGCCAGCATGGCAAAACCTGTCTCCACTGAAAATACAAAAAAATAGCCGGGTGTGGTAGTGGGTGCCTGTAATCCCAGTTACTCAGGAGGTCGAGATAGGAGAATCACTGGAACCTAGGAGGCAGAGGTTGCAGTTAGCCAAGATTGTACCACTGCACTCCAGCCAGGGAGACAGAGCGAGACTCTGTTTCAGAAAATAATAATAATAATAATAATAATAAAATATTTGTTGAGGGAATGAATAAACATTTTAAGCCATTAAGGAAAAATATCCCAGTACTTTGGGAGGCCCAGGCAGGCAGATCACAAGGTCAGGGGTTTGAGACCAGCCTGGCCAACATGGTGAAACTCCTTCTCTACTAAAAATACTAAAATTAGCCAGGTGTGGTAGTACGTGCCTATAACCCCAGCTACTCAGGAAGCTGAGACAGGAGAATCGCTTGAACCCAGGAGGTGGAGGTTGCAGTGAGCCAAGACTGTGCCATTGGACTCCAGCCTGGGCCACAGAGCAAGACTCGTCTCGGAAAAAAAAAAAAGCGTACACTAAGGAAAAAAAACCTACCTAAGGGCCAAAGATAATATTTTACAATTCTATTTTTCTCCCTATTTAAAGGTTATCGATAGTGGAAAACAAAAGTTGAATACACAGTACAAAAGTGATTCCTAAGAAAGAAAAACCTTAGCAACATGTCCCAGCAGGTGGATAGAGATGACCTAACTAGGTCTTTGGTAGCTCAAGGTCTATGATTCATTCCCTGAGGCTCAATTCATTCCCAACAATCAATCCTCCTCAGGGGCACCAGAGATACCACAAGGTCAGGAAGCAAAAAAGCCTAAGGTAAAAATCTAAAAACGAGCTGCCAAAACTGTACAGACACCATTTAAGTGTACTTTTTCTACCACTGCCAAGATCTCAACGTGACCAGAGGGGGGTAATTGATGCTTCATTCAGTTAAAAATATTAAAGTTATGATTCAGCAACAAAAGGAACTATGTCAGAGTTAATAAAAAACATAATTGGGCTTACTAAGTGTGTGAACAACTTCATGGATCATCTTAATCACATCTGGTAAGATCAGGGATTTTAATTTGCATTTGAGATGAAGGGTGACATAGGCTGCTTGCCCTTTAGTTGGGGAGGGAAAAGCAAAAGAAGGGTGCCCACCCCTCCACCCCCCAACTCCCCTGATATGTGGCTCCAGTAAAACCATGGATTCCATACAGAGTGTGGGACGCTGTATTTAAGGAGAAGTCTGAAGGGGGACTTGCTGTTTTACAAGTTCTGTCACTACTCTGTCCTCTTAACTTGCCTTCAAATTCCAACTTTACTAGAGAAAGGGTGGCTCCAGGGCAACATTTAAATAACTGTTCTGCAGGGAAGGTACTTAGACCTCCTTAATAGCTTATAAAGTAGACATTTAAGCAACTGACTCTTTTACCTGGAGGTATCTCAAACTGCCTTCTGGGTTGTGAATCCTGCCTTTGTGACAGCTAGTCTATATGAATAGGAGGCGAATGACTTTAAATGAGCCCCAGAAACCATGAAATTAAGAAGTATGTAATTGCTTCACTAAAAATGTCATGATCCACTGGTTCCACAGCTTGATTTTACTATTTGCAAGTGCAGAGGACATGGTGTTTCAACAAAGGTGAGAAAATGAAATGAAGAAAGGAAGGAAGTACAGAAACGTATAAGGGCCTTGGCTTTGAAGTTGAATCTAGCCTCCATCACATACTGGTTGGCCAACCAGTAACCTCCGAGCCTTGGGTTTTTTGTCTGAAAAATGGGAGATGAAGATACTGACTCCCATCCCTTGCCTTCATGCCCCTTTTGCTCCACTAACAACCTGAACTACTTCCCTTACTTTATACTTTATATTTGCCCCATTATTTATTTTTTTGAGACAGGGTCTATGTCACCCCAACTGGAGTACAGTTGTGCGATCACAGCTTGCTGCAGCCTTGACCTCCTGGGCTCAAGCGATTCTCCCGCCTCAGCCTCCAGAGTAGCTGGGACTACAGGCAGGCACCACCACACCTGGCTAATTTTTAAAATTTTTGTAGAGACAGGGTTTCACCATGTTGCCCAGGCTGGTCTTAAATTCCTGGGCTCAAGTGATTGCACACCTTGACTTCCCAAAGTGCTGGGATTACAGGCGGCAGCCACGGCACCTGGTCTGGCCCTCCTCCTAAACATCTTCCTACCTTTGCTTTTCCCTCAGCTTCAATCCCTTCACACTCATTTGACTGTCTAAATCCTGCCCACCCATCTTTCATAGTCCTGAGAGCTCCATAAAAAAACAGTATTGTTCTGAATTTTTTTTTTTTTTTTTTTTTTTTTGAGACGGAGTTTCACTCATGTTACCCAGGCTGGAGTGCAATGGCGCGATCTCGGCTCACCGCAACCTCCGCCTCCTGGGTTCAGGCAATTCTCCTGCCTCAGCCTCCTGAGTAGCTGGGATTACAGGCATGCACCACCATGCCCAGCTAATTTTTTGTATTTTTAGTAGAGACGGGGTTTCACCATGTTGACCAGGATGGTCTCGATCTCTTGACCTCGTGATCCACCCGCCTCGGCCTCCCAAAGTGCTGGGATTACAGGCTTGAGCCACCGCGCCCGGCCTCTGAATTTTTAAAGTTAAAAAAAAATTTCTTTTTGACAGAGTCTTGCTCTGTCACCCAGGCTAAAGTGCAGTGGCATGATCTAGGCTCACTGCAACCTCCGCCTCCCAGGTTCAAGTGAGTCTCCTGCCTCAGCCTCCTGAGTGGCCAGGATTACAGGCACCTACTACCATTCCCAGCTAATTTTTGTATTTTTAGTAGAGATGGGGATTTCACCATGTTGGACCAGGCTGGTCTCAAACTACTGACCTCAGGAGGTAATCTGCCTGCCTTGGCCTCCTAAAGTGCTGGAATTACAGGTGTGACCCACTGTGCCTGGTCTTTAATATTTTAAGTGTATAATTCAGTTAGTTTTAGTATATTTACCAGGTTGTACAATAATCACCACTATCTAATTCCAAAACGTTTTCATCTCCTGACAAAGAAACTTCATATCCATTATCGTCACTCTTTATTCTTCCAACCCCACATCTTCTAACAACTATTACTCTACTTTCTGAATTTATACATTTGCCTGTTTTGGATATTTCATAAACATAGGAACCATACAATACATAGCCTTTTGTGTCTGACTTCTTTTCCTTACCATATTTTTAAGTTCATCCATGTTCCAGTTTAAATTAATACTTCATTCCTTTGTACATATATCAGATGTTATGAGTCCATTCATCAGGATAGATTTTTTTTTTTTTTTAGACAGTCTCACTCCGTCACCAGGCGCCAGACTGGAGTGCAGTGGCGCAAACTCGGCTCACTGCAACCTCTTCCTCCTGGGTTCAAGCAATTCTCCTGCCTCAGCCTCCCAAGTATCTGGGATTACAGGCACGCGCCACCACTCCCAGCTAATTTTTGTATTTTTAGTAGAGACGGGGTTTCACCACGTTGGCCAGGATGGTCTCGATCTCCTGACCTTGTGATCCACCCACCTCAGCCTCCCAAAGTGCTGGAATTACAGGCGTGAGCCATCGTGCCCGGCCTCAGGATAGATATTAATATTTATGTTGTTTCAATTTTTCAGCTATTATTAATGCTGATGTATATAAAAATATAAACTTTTGTGTAGATATATGTTTTCATTTCTCATGGGTATGTACCTAGGAGTGGAACTGACAGGTCACATGATAACCATGTTTAATCTTTTAAAAATGGCCAGACTATTTTTCAAAGCAACTGTACCACTTTACATTTCCACTGGCAACGTAAGAGGGTTCCGATTTCTCCACATCCTCATAATTTGTATTATTTTAAAGTAAGCTTTTTTTTTTTTTTTTTTGAGGTAGAGTTTTGCTCTTGTCTCCCAGGCTAGAGTACAATGGTGCAATCCTGGCTCACTGCAACATCCGCTTCCCGGGTTGAAGCGATTCTCCTGCCTCAGCCTCCCAAGTAGCTGGGATTACAGGCATGTGCCACCACGCCTGGCTAATTTTGTATTTTTAGTAGAGACAGGGTTTCTCCATGTTGGTCAGGCGGGTCTCGAACTCCCGACCTCAGGTGATCCACCCACCTGGGCCTCCCAAAGTGCTGGGATTACAGGTATGAGCCACTGCGCCTGGCCACCCAGGATTGATTTTGGAAGCCTCTTTCCTAATGCTCCTGGAAGAAGGGTGGGTGGTATGTGAGATAACACGTACTCTTAGTCCATGTGGAAGATGAGTTTCAAAGATACACAAAGAGATTGCTTAAAAATTAATACTTGACACATTGCCAAATAAGCAGAAACAAAACAAAAATCAAGCATGAGGTCAGCATATTATTAAGTTATAAACAGGGTTGATATATAGTGAAAAAGTCTTCCATAGGTAGGCCTGGTTCTCCTATACTTAAGACCACCAGGAAACTTAGCCCTTACATCTTGGAAACAGAAAGAATGAAGGCATTATGACTGACTATTTTTCCATGTGGCAAAAATGTAGACTTCAGAGCCAGAGACACAAATCCAAATCCTGATGTTGTCATGTGGTATCTGAGTCACTTTGGGCCAGTTACTTAACATTCTTAAGGCTCAGTTTCCTCATCTGTAAAATTGGGAGAATAATTTCTAACTTGCAGGGTTGCTGTGACTAGCATATAGACACTCAATAAATGCTAACTTCTGTCATAATAAATGACAATAATTACTGTCATTTCTCTTTACATGCAAGGCAATCTTAGAAAGTGAAAATAGCTAAGAGTAAAGTAGATAGTTCATCTTTTACTTACATGTAAGTACTAAACTGTTAAATATTCTGATGCAAATTTGAATGTATCAATCTTTGATTGATAAAGGGAACCACTGGACAGATATTCCAAAAATGAAGCTAGTGTAAGGAGAGGGAAGGGAGGCATATCTATATCTATATCTATATCTATATATGTATATATAAAACCTGGACTGTAGTAAGATAAGGTACAAGAGACTAAGAATCCCTGTAAAATAGCTTGGTCCCAACTCCACCACGCTCTCAACTTTTGTGATTGCAGGCAAGTCAATTCTTCTGTTATAAAAGATGGGGTGCAGGCCAGGCACAATGGCTTATACCTATAATCCCAGCACTTTGGGAGGCCAGGGTGGGTGGATCACTTGAGGTCAGGAGTTCGAGACCAGCCTGATCAACATGGTAAAACTCCATCTCTACTAAAAACACAAAAATTAGTCAGGTGTGTTAGCTTGTCCCTGGAGTCCTAGCTACTTGGGAGGTTGAAGCAGGAGAATTGCTTGAACATGGGAGGTGGAGCTTGCAGTGAGCTGAGACTACACCACTGCCCTCCACCTTGGGTGACAGAGTAAGACTCTGTTTAAAAAAAAAAAAAAAGATGGGTTATAATATCTATTCTTATTATATTTCAGGCATGTTGACAGAATCAAAGCTTGCTAGATAATTAAGCATGATTTAATTTTAATAAATATTGATAATCATAATACATCTTTAAAAATTTTTTTTTTTTATACATAGTATAAAAAGGGTTACCCATGATGCAATGCAAGGGCGCGATCTCGGCTCACCGCAACCTCCGCCTCCTGGGTTCAGGCAATTCTCCTGCCTCAGCCTCCTGAGTAGCTGGGATTACAGGCACGCACCACCATGCCCAGCTAATCTTTTGTATTTTTGGTAGAGACGGGGTCTCACCATGTTGACCAGGATGGTCTCGATCTCTTGACCTCATGATCCACCCGCCTCGGCCTCCCAAAGTGCTGGGATTACAGGCTTGAGCCACCGCGCCCGGCATCTTTAAAAATTTTAAACACACAACAACATGGCCAATTTCTATAATCATTTGAAAGTTCTAGAGAAAAAAAAAAAACGGAAGTTATAGAGAAGTAACCTAGTATATTGGGGGGGAAAATAAGATTAACAGGCCAAGAACATATTTCAAATTATTTGCTGTGTAATCTTGAAACTTAACTCATCTAGGCCTCAGAATTTTCACCTATAAAATGGGGATATTGGCCGGGCGCGGTGGCTCGTGCCTGTAATCCAAGCACTTTGGAGGCCAAGGCAGGCGGATCACCTGAGGTCGGGAGTTCAAGACCAGCCTGACCAACAAGGTGAAACGCCATCTTTAAAAAAAAAAAAAAAAAAAAAAAAAAAGGGGATATCTCACAGCACATCCAAAAATTAACTCAAAATGTATCATAGACCTAAATGTGAGAGTAAAATCTGTACAACTCTTGGAAGTATCACAGAAACAAATCTTCATTATCTTGGGCTAGGCAATGATTTGTTAGAAATGACATCAAAAGTACAAGCAATAAAAGAGAAGTAAGGCTGGGTGTAGTGGCTCACACCTGTAATCCTAGCACTTTGGGAGGCTGATGCAGGCAGATTACTTGAGCCCAGGAGTTCGAGACCAACCTGTACAGCATGACAAAATCCTGTCTCTACAAGAAATACAAAAATTAGCTGGGCATGGTGGTGTGCACCTGTAGTCCTAGCTACTTGCTACTTGGGAGGCTGAGATGGGAGGTCAAGGCTGAAGTGAGCCTGGGGAGGCCAAAGCTGCAGTGAGCCAACATTGTATCACTACATGCTAACTTGGGTGAGAGTAAGAATATATCTTAACCCAGCACTTTGGGAGGCCGAGGCGGGTGGATCACGAGGTCAAGAGATCGAGACCATCCTGGTCAACATGGTGAAACCCTGTCTCTACTAAAAATACAAAAATTCAGCTGGGCATGGTGGTGTGTGCCTGTAATCCCAGCTACTCAGGAGGCTGAGGCAGGAGAATTGCCTGAACCCAGGAGGCGGAGGTTGCGGTGAGCCAAGATCGCGCCATTGCACTCCAGCCTGGACAACAAGAGCAAAACTCTGTCTCAAAAAAAAAAAAAAAAAAAGAAAAAAACCGAATATATCTTAAAAGAAAAAAACAGAAGAAGAAAGAGAAATTAGACTTCATCAACAGTAAAAACTTTTGTTTCAAATGACACCTTATGTAAGAGAAAACACAATCCACACAATGGCAGAAAATATCTGCAAATCATGCATCTGATAAAGGACTTTTCTCCAGAATATATAACAAACTGTTATAACTCAATAATAAAAGAAAAAAAGAAACAACTTAAAAAGGGAAAAGAGGCCAGGTGCGATGGCTCATGCCTATAATCCCAGCACTTTGGGAGGCCAACGCAGGCAGATTATCTGTGGTCAGGAGTTTGAGAGCAGCCTGGCCAATGTGGCAAAACTCTGTCTCTACTAAAAATACAAAAAATTAACCAGGCATGGTGGCGTGTGCCTGTAATCCCAGCTACTCAGGAGGCTGAAGCAGGAGAATCGCTTGAACCCAGGAGGTGGAGGTAGTAGTGAGCTGAGATCATGCCGCTGCACTCCAGCCTGGGAAACAGAGCGAGACTCCATCTCAAAAAAAAAAAAAAAAAAAAAAAGGCAAAGAAAAAGAATCTGAATAGACACTCCTCTAAAGAGGACTTACAAATGGACAATGAACTCATAAAAATATCCTCAACATCACTGGTAGTGAAAGAAGTGCAAATCAAAATCACAATGAGATAGTACTTCACACCCATTAGGATGGCTATATGAAAGTTGATCTTACCTATTTGGTCATTCTTGTTATACCCAACTAAGATAGAGTTGAGAGGCCAGGGAAACAAAGCATGTAGTGCATATAACATTGCTCCAAAGGTACAATTCCCTACAAGCCTGGCTGCTTAAACTACCTGTTGTAACCTAAAACCAAGAAATAAAAAAAAATAAAAAGAAAAAAGAAATTTTAAAAACTAACCTAAAACCAATTTTATCTAACAGCTACTGAAACAAACTTGCTGCAAACTCTTAAGACCAGTTTTACCCACCATTGGCACTCGTCAGAGCTTGCCAGCTGTTCAAAACTTTACTAGTGCCAATGAACTTTCTTTCCAGAACAATATATAACACTCCTTTTTATAAAACCTCCAAACTCTCCCTTTTCTTCTTCTTTTTTTTGAAGACAGTCTTGCCCTGTTGCCCAGGTTGGAGTGTAATGGCCTGATCTCAGCTTACTGCAACCTCTACCTCCCAGGGTCAAAAGATTCTCTTGCCTCCAGAGTAGCTAGGATTACAGGTGTACGCCACTACACTTGGCTAATTTTTGTATTTTTAGTAGAGATGGGGTTTTACCATGTTGGCTAGGCTGGTCTCAAACTCCTGACCTCAAGTGATCTGCTGCCTTGGCCTCCCAAAGTGCTGGGATTATAGGCGTGAGCCACTGTGCCCAGCCAAATCTCCAAACTTCTCTTTGTTCTTCAGACATATGGAAGACCACCCAGTCTATGTATGCCCTGAATTGCAATTTCTGCTTCTGCAAAAAAGTTTTAAATTTAGAGATTTGTCCTCATATTTTATTTTGACATACTTGGTGTCAAAAGTGGGATTCCAAAGCTGACTCATCTTAGGAAAAATCACTGGCCCTTGGAACTATGACATAAGGTACTCACATTGGGGTCCTTTGAGCACCCTCTCTTCCATGAGTCACCTAGGTTTCCCCTGGTGAGTCTCTTGGATGGCCTTCCTGATTTGGGTAAAGTTCTGTTTTATTTGGGTTACAAAATCCCAAATAAAACAGAACTTTACCTAAATTACAGAAGGGCCTTTCCTCCTCTTGTTTGGGGAGGTCTCCCTCTGGTTGGGAGATTTCCTGTTGGGGAGGATTATTTTCCTCCAGGCAGACTTCAGCTGTGAGGTCTGGGTAAAGAGATATTTTTCCTCCAGGTTGAGGCCTGGGTGAAAGGATTTTTACTTTCCCCTGCAGTTGGGAAAGGCAGCTTATCATTCTTATTGGTAAGTACATACTTTATTTTCCATCGGCACTTGTGTTTATTTGGCTTTTGCATATTCAACACTTGCATTTAATTGGCTTTTGTATATTCAACATTAAACCGAGTCACCTAGATAAGTTTAATTACAAATGGGCTCTCAAAGTTCAAAGACATGCCAAGATATATTTTGGGATTCCAGCTGGTAACATGTTCAAACATTATAGGGATCATGCAGTCTGTTGTTCTTAAAACTAAACTAAAAGACCATGGCAATAAAATCATACATTCCAAATAAGACTCATATCTCAAGGGGTATCTTGAGGCTAAAAAACAAAACCCAACCCAGACTCAAAGACTGACTAGCTATAAAATACTGTCTCAAAGTTGGCTGAGACTCTCCTCTTTGGAGCTGTACCCTCCCCTTCTTAGAATTCCTTCTTTCTCTCTTGCTCTAAGCTAACTCTCTTTTTCCAAAACTCTTCAGCTATGCTGGCATAACATACTGACTGTAGAAGTAAAAAACATATAACCACTAGCAGATATTTTTAAAAAATATTATTTTACCTTCATGCTGCATCTTAAAAGCAAAAATAAAATTTTCATATAAAAGACCCCTTTACCATACTAACAGGAATGAGGAGATTCTTATCTTCAAGGGCAAAAAATTGAGACCAAGAAAATATAGACATTTGTTCAAACAAACAAACAAACACCTCTTATCTTTTGGGCCTCCTCACTCGCAGTTTCACAGTTAACTATTCTTTGTCCAATCCAGTATATTGATAACTAACTTAAACTGCTTCACCCAAAATTTGGTTCGCGGCCTTTAAAAAAATGCCTATTGGCCAGGTGTGGTGGCTCACACCTGAATCCCGGCACTTTGGGAGGCTGAGGCAGGCGGATCACGAGGTCAGGAGATCGAGACCATCCTGGTTAACACGGTGAAACCCCATCTCTACTAAAAATACAAAAAATTAGCTGGGCATGGTGGCATGCGCCTGTAATCCCAACTACTCCAGAGGATGAGGCACGAGAATCACTTGAACCCGGGAGGCAGAGATTGCAGTAAGCCCAGATCATGCCACTGCACTCCAGCCTGGGAGACAGAGTGAGACTCCATCTCAAAAAAAAAAAAAAAAAAATTGCCTATTAATGGCCAGGTGTGGTGGCTGACACCTGTAATCCCAACATTTTGGGAGGCCAATGTGGGCAGATTGCTTGAGCCCAGGAGTTCAAGACTAGCTTGGGCAACATGGTGAAACCCTGTCTCTACAAAAACTATGAAATATTAGCAGGATGTGCTGGCACACTCCAGTAGTCCCAGCTACTCAGGAGCCTGTGGTGGGAGAATTGCTTGCGCCTGGGAGGCAGAGGTTGCAGTGAGTTGTGACTATACCACTGCACTCCAGCCTCGGGGACAGAGTGAGACTGCCTCAAAAAAAGAAAAAGCCTATTAAAATAAAATACTAAAGTTTAACCTTATCCCAATTTGCAAAATAAATAATTTAGATCCAAATGTTTTTTATAAACTGGTAAGTTTATATGTTTAGCTATCTCATGACTAAAATTCTAAAATAAAAGCTATAAGACCTTTATATAAATGTGTGTTTAAATATGTTTACACATATATATGTATATGTGTTATGTCTACATAATAAAATCTGGCATAATTGCACAAAAATCCCTTAAAATGTTTTTGTTGTTGTTGTTAACAGGTTCTCACTCTGTCACTTAGGTTGAAATGCAGTGGTGCAAACATGGCTCACTGTTGCCTCGACCTCCCAGGCTCAAGCAATTCTCTTGCCTTAACCTACAGAGTAGGTGGGTCTACAGGGGTATGCCACAATACCCAGTATTTTTAAAAATTTTTTGTAGTGATGGGGTCTTTTGCCCAGGCTGGTCTCAAACTCCTGGGCTCAAGCCATCCTCCTGCTTCAGCCTCCCAAAGTACTGGGATTACAGGCGTGAGCCACCACGCCCATCTCTTAAAAAACTTTGTTTAGATAAATGGGCATACATAAAAAATATGTCATAATTAACCCAAATATTCTTTTAGTTCACATGACCTAAATAAATTGTTTTTTAAATTGTTAACAAAATAAAATGTAAGAGGTCTCTGAAATTGTCAACATATATTTTCACCTGGTTTTACTGGTCAGTTTTATATCTGCCATTGCCAGTTGTTTTAAAGTCAAAGCTATAAACCCAGCCTAAGACAAAATGATCTTTACTTATACAATTATAATTATTTGATAAATAAGATTAATTTAACATGACTAATTTAGTAAAAACAGCGATGTCTTCTGAGTTATCAACAAGAAACCCATGTATTTAACTTTTAGGTTTTTACTTAGGTAAATAGCTAATATTAAGATGCTATTAGTTTAAAAATTATAAGACTAAGGCTGGGCACCTTGGCACATGCTTGTAATATCAGTGCTTTGGGAGGTAGAGGCAGGAAGATTGCTTGAGGCCAGGGTTTTGGGAATAGCCTGGGTAACACAGGGAGGCGCCATCTTTAAAAAAAAAGTTTATATATACATATACACATACACACACACACACACACACACACACACACATATGTAATAGTCAGACTAGGGGTTTTAATAAATAATAAAAAGTCTAAAGTAAAAAAAAAATTATAAAAAATATATCTTACCAGGCACAGTGATGCCTGTAATCCCAGCACTTTGAGAGGCCAAGGTGGGTAGATCACCTGAGGTCAGGAGTTCGAGACAAGCCTGGCCAATATGATGAAACCCTGTCTCTACTAAAAATACAAAAATTAGCCAGGCGTGGTGGCAGGTGCCTGTAATCTCAGCTACTCGGGAGGCTGTGGCAGGAGAACAGCTTGAACCTGGGAGGTGGAGGTTGCAGTGAGCTGAGATTGTGCCACTGCAGTGCAGCCTGGGCAACAAGAGCAAAACTCCATCTCCAAAAAAAAAAAAAAAAAAAGTTTTATGTATAATTGGGTTAGCTGAGATTTAAAAAAATTGTTTATGTTTTTCTAAAAACTAAAAATTAGTGTTAGGGGTACACTGATACAAGGCCAGAGTCTGGTCCTCTATACTTAAAAAAATAAAGCTTTCTTTTCTTTTTTTTTTTCTCTTGCTGTCAATAAAAAATAAAGTTTTCTTAAAATATTAATCTGCTCGGCCAGGCGCGGTGGCTCACGCCTGTAATCTCAGCACTTTGGGAGGCCGAGGCGGGTGGATCACAAAGTCAAGAGATCGAGACCATCCTGGTCAACATGGTGAAACCCCGTCTCTACTAAAAATACAAAAAATCAGCTGGGCCTGGTGGCGCGTGCCTGTAATCCCAGCTACTCAGGAGGCTGAGGCAGGAGAATTGCCTGAACCCAGGAGGCGGAGGTTGCAGTGAGCCGAGATCGCGCCATTGCACTCCAGCCTGGGTAACAAGAGCGAAACTCCATCTCCCAAAAAAAAAAAAAAAAAAATTAATCTGCTCTTAATAAAATCCTTTTTAATTTTTAATTCTAAAGTCTATTTCTTTAACAGCTATCTTCTAAACTACAGATAGTTTCTGTTTCTGCTATTTCTTCCTGAGATCTTTTTTTTTTTTTTTTTTTGAGGCAGGGTTTTCCTCTTTTTGCCCAGGCTGGAGTGCAATGGCACAATCTCAGTTCACTGCAACCTCCACCTCCCAGGTTCAAGTGATTCTGCTGTCTCAGCCTCCCGAGGAGCTAGGATTACAGGCGTGTGCTACCATGCTCAGCTAATTTTTGTATTTTTAGTAGAGACAAAGTTTCACCATGTTGGCCAGGCTGTTCTCGAACTCCTGACCTCAAATGATCCACCCGCCTTGGCCTCCCAAAGTGCTGGGATTACAGGTATTAGCTACCGTGCCTGAGATCTATTTAGTTTCCTTAGATTCAGGTTTAAAACGCTGTCCTCTTAATTTATAATAGTAATTTCATTTTTTGAGGTAAAATTTTCCTTTTAAAATTTCTCAGATTCAGGTGGCAGTGAGCTTTGATCATGCCACTCCACTGCAGCCTGAGTGACAAAGTGAGACTCTATCTCAAAAATTAAAAATAATACTAAAATAAAGAAAAAAGATATAAAAAATAAAACTAGGAATATACACATAAATACAGCCAGGCATAGTGGCTCACACCTATAATCCTAGCACTTTGGGAGACCAAGCAGGCGGACTGCCTGAGCTCAGGAGCTTGAGAAGTATCTGGGCAACATGGCAAAACCCTGTCTCTACAAAAAATACAAAAATTAGCTGGGCATGGTGGCATATGTTCACAGTAGTCCCAGCTACTCGGGAGGCTAAGGTGGGAGGACTTCTTGAACTTCAGGAGGCGGAGGTTCCTATGAGCTGACATTGTGCCACTGTACTCCAGCTTGGGTGACAGAGTCAGATCCTGTCTCAAAAACAAATAAAATAATAAAAATTAAATAAATGAAATAAAATTTCTCAGATTCATATTTCAGAGGCTCAACTTTTACACTATCTAGCTACAGGTGATTTGCAGGTGGTATATCACTGCATTTAGCATTTTCTCCCCTTAAAAAAGCTTGAGATGATAACTCTCTCCTTCAACTTTGTCATCAGTTCCTGAACTTTTTCTCCAGTTCTAACTCTGCTGTTATGGCCTGACACTAAAATGTTTATCTTAAATATGGCCTAAAAAAGCAGTGTTTTCCTCCAATATAATTTGATTCTGTACTCCTCACTTTTCTTGATGTATCTAAACTGTTATTCTTATAGCCTTAGGCCCATTCTTCCTATGTCAGATTAAATTCAAACAATCTTTTCATCAGGTTTGACCTCCAGATTATCTAAATGATTTTACATTTTACTAAGATAATTTTCTGCGTTGCCTTTATTATATTTTTGATGACTTTTTAAAAAACTGAGCTTTAAAAGAGTTATTTATTTATTATTTTTTTTTGAGATGGAGTTTTGCTCTTGTTGCCCAAGCTGAAGTGCAATGGTGTGATCTTGGCTCACCACAACCTCCGCCTCCCGGGTTCAAGCGATTCTCCTGCCTCAGCTTCCTGAGTAGGTGAGAGTACAGGGATGTGCCACCATGCCCGGCTACTTTCTATATTTTTAGTAGAGACAGGGTTTCTCCATATTGGTCAGGGTGGTCTCGAACTCCTGACCTCAGGTGATCTGCCCGACTTGGTCTCCCAAAGTGCTGGAATTATAGGCATGAGCCACTAAGCCTGGCCTAAAAGGGTTAAGGTTTTAACATCCATGTAACTTTTTTTTTTTTTTGAGACGGAGTTTCACTCTTGTCGCCCAGCCTGGAGCGCAGTGGCGCAATCTCTGCTCACTGCAACCTCCTCCTCCCGGTTCAAGCGATTCTCCTGCCTCCGCCTCCCAAGTACCTGGGATTACAGGCACGTGTCACCATACCTGACTAATTTTTGTATTTTTAGTAGGCACGGGTTTCACCACGTTGGCCAGGCTGGTCTTGAACTCCTGACCTCAGGTGATCCACCCGACTCGGCCTCCCAAAGTGCTGGGATTACAGGTATGAGCCACCACACCTGGCTCTACATTACTTTTAAAGTCTTTTGATTATCACGCTGATTAAATAAATGGCTATTATTTTATAGTAACCTGTAATTCTGTTATTGTTTTTTTTTTTCCTTTCTTTCTGAGAGATGGCGGTCTTCCTATGTTGCCCAGGCTGGCCTTAAACTTCTGGGCTCAAGAAATCCTCCCACTTCAACCTCCCAAGTGGCTGGAACTACAGGCCCATGCCACATGCCCAGCTGTAATTCTGTTTTCATCAAATGTTTTCAGCCTTTTAACATCTTTGAGAAACTTCCCCAAAAATCAAATCTAAATTGTCTTTTGTTTTTCCTCAGAGACAGAGTCTTGCTCTGTCACTCAAGCTGGATTGCAGTGGCACTATCTTGGCTCACTGGAGCTTCCACCTCCCAGGTTCAAGCGATTCTCGCACCCCAGCCTCCTAAGTAGCTGGAACTACAGGAACGCACCACCATGTCCGGCTAATTTTTGTATTTTGTGGTAGAGATGGGATTTTACCGTATTAGCCAGGCTGGTCTCAAACTCCTGACCTCAAGTGATCTACCCAACTCAGCCTCCCAAAGTGCTGGGATTACAGGTGTGAGCCACCATGCCCGGCTCTGATAACTTTAAAATCAACAGACTCAATAAAAATTTCCAAAACTCTAATTAAAAAAAAAAAACAGATTCATCAAACGAAAGTTAATTATGAGATTAAGTAACTAATGTTTTATGACTTTTATTTAAAACATTGTTACTTTAGGCAAATATTTTGTTTCCCTCATTTAAAAAAATTTTCTCTTAAGCTATGTATAATTTCCAACATTTGATAAAGTGTACTTTTGTAAACAACGATAAAAACATGTTTTTCTTTTCTTTACTTAATCCCTCCAAAATTCAGAAACTATTTCTAAATATTCTCAGGACAATATGGTTATTTACATAAATCCAATAAAATTCTGCTCTTAAACGATGGTTTATTACCAAAGCTTTGACTAAAATGTCATATTTAAAAATATACATAAAATGCCTGACTTCAAGGGTTCCCAGCCTTATAGTAAGTAAATAAAACTGTTACTTTCTGGCAGGCCCAGAAACTTTAAGACTATAAATAAATGTAAAGTCTGCCTTGGTTTGGCTTCCTAGCCTCAAGATCGTTTAAATGTGAGATTCCTATATTTCAATGGGAAATATTTTATTTTTCAATGTAAAAATAAATTATGTTCATAAAGGAAAGCTATAATACACCTGTAATTAGAATATAACTCTGTACATTGTTTTCCAGTTATTGTTATCTATTTTTGAGTAGTCTAGGTCCTAAATTCTCCTAAGTTCCTACAATCCAAGTTTCTTCCATAAAATTACTAAAACGGGTATTGCTCTGTTCCCAAAACTCTATAAGCTAAAACTAGAGAAATTTTTATAGACAAGTTTTATACCTGATGGTCGAATGTATAGGTCACATATGAAGTTCACCAAACTGTCCAATGCCCTAACCAGTGACATTCAAACTACAAACCAGGATGAGAAGTTGTCTTTTCCATGCTGCAAACAGCTTTCCCTAAGATGTCAAAACAAGACTCCTTATCATCATGAGACTCTTAATCCCCTTAATACTCCTCTTTTCATTTGATAAGATGCTATAATTAAAATTTCACCATCAATAACCTGACCTAAAAAATCCTTTTAGGGCTAGGCATGGTGGCTCATGCCTATAATCCCAACACTTTGGGAGGCTGAGGTGGAGGGTAGCTTGAGCCCAGGAATTTGAGACCAGCCTTGGTGACAGAGTGAGACCCTGTCAAAAGAAGAAAGAAAAAAGAAAAGAAAAAAGAAAAAAAGGAAAGGAGGAAGGAAGGAGAGAGAAAGAAAAAGAAAGGAAGAGAAAGAGAGAGAGAAAGAAAGAGAGAGAGGGAGAGAGAGAGAGGGTGGGAGGGAAGGAAGTATATTTTTTAAAAAATCTGAGGCCGGGCGCGGTGGCTCAAGCCTGTAATCCCAGCACTTTGGGAGGCCGAGGTGGGTGGATCACGAGGTCAAGAGATCGAGACCATCCTGGTCAACATGGTGAAACCCCGTCTCTACTAAAATTACAAAAAAAATTAGCTGGGCATGGTGGCGTGTGCCTGTAATCCCAGCTACTCAGGAGGCTGAGGCAGGAGAATTGCCTGAACCCAGGAGGCGGAGGTTGCGGTGAGCCGAGATCGCGCCATTGCACTCCAGCCTGGGTAACAAGAGCGAAACTCCATCTCAAAAAAAAAAAAAAAAAAAAAAAAAAATTATGCAGCTGTTTAAAACT
>NW_022436955.1:12457271-12525179 GCF_009761245.1 Sapajus apella | reverse complement strand
ACATGGTGAAACCCCGTCTCTACTAAAAATACAAAAAATTAGCTGGGCATGGTGGTGCGTGCCTGTAATCCCAGCTACTCAGGAGGCTGAGGCAGGAGAATTGCCTGAACCCAGGAGGCGGAGGTTGCGGTGAGCTGAGATCGCGCCATTGCACTCCAGCCTGGGTAACATGAGTGAAACTCCGTCTCAAAAAAAAAAAAAAAAAAAAATTCCTTGTAGTCAGATCAAATCAGAATCCAGCTCAGGTGCTACACAGTTTATGCCTGACCCCAAGCTCATGAATCACAGGCAGTCCCACCAGAAGATGTAGATATGTACAGCACTAGAAACTGAAGCAGACAGCAAAGAGAGACTGCATAGACAACTACGAGATGTGGGAAGCTGCAAATAATTATTTTAAAAATCATGTAGTCAATATATGAATACCAATGAGATTAAAATCTGAAAATATGTCTGTGTGTGTATATACATATACATATTTATGCATATGCACATGTATATCTGCTCTGGCTTTTCTGAATTAATGTCAGTTAAATTAGAATGGTATATGGAAAGATGTGTTACCTGTTTTTTTTTTTGTTGTTTTCCATTTCCTAGAATAAAATATCCCTGCTTTACGGCAAAAAAAAAGAAAGGGGAAGAAAGAAAGAGAGAGAGAGAGGGAGAAAGATCCTTGTAGTCCACTAGCAGACAACTTAGACAATATCCCTAACACAACCTACTGTTCAAATTGTATTGGTCCCTTTTCTGAAGTTGGCAATTCTCTGTTTAATTCAAGTGAGTCATAAAATACTACTTAATGACAACTATAAGTCTCACCCAGTTTCCACTATGGTCTTTTAATTTGTTTAGTTTGTTTACCTTAGTCTTGGGCTGTTAGTTCAAAACCATTTTACAAACTAAATTTATTATATTGTTGTTAATTATTTTTAATATTATAACTTTTAAGCTTGGTTTTTTGTTTGTTTCTTTTTTAAGACAGGATCTCACTCTGCCACTCCAGACAGGGCTGGAGCACAGTGGTGTGATCATAACTCACTGCAGCCTTGACCTCCTGGGCTCAAGAGATCCTCCTGCCTCAGCCTCCCAAAGTGTTGGGATTACAGGTGTGAGCCACTGTGACCGGCCAGTTTTGTTCTTATTGCTTGTCTAATCTTTATAATGCCAGCTCTCCTAACAAAATAATGTTAACCCAATCCTTTGAGATGATTGCTAATGCTTATAGAACTGTTAAGATGGAATTTGATAAATGACTCTAGACCAACGTACCCTAAGAACACTTTTCCTTCTGGACTCTGTTACTCAAATGTGGCCCAGGTCCCTGACATAAGCCCCCATACTTCCTCGCTGATGTGGGACAGAGACAAGCAGAACAGGTCCATCCTAGCTCCAAGGGACAATTAAGCTAACTTATAAGTAGTTAATCGGCAATGCTTTCAAAAAAAGATCTCAATCATAAGGGGAAAATGGAAAGTGGATCATATGAATTGGGTCATGACTGTCATATTCAACTAAAATAGAGTTGAGAGGTCAGGGGAAAAAACACAGGGCACATAACATTGCTCCAAAAACATAATTCCCTATGAGCCTGCTTTTTGAAACTGCCTGTTGTAGCCTAAAGCCAGTTTCATCTAATAGCTACTGAAACAAACCTGCTGTGACTCTAAGACTCATTTTACCCACTGCTGTCACTCATTAATCAGAGCTTGCCAGATCTCCAAAACTTTACTAGTGCCTATGATCTTTCTCCAGAACAATATGTAACATTTCTCCTTTTTACAAAACCTCCAACCTTTTCATTGTTCTTGTTTTTAAGAAGGGGTTTCACCGTGTTGGTCAGGCTGGTCTTGAACTCCCAACCTCAGGTAATCCGCACGCCTTGGCCTCCAAAATGCTTGGATTACAGGCGTGAGCCACCGTGCCTGGCCTTTTTTTTTTTTTCCTCATTGTTCTTCAGACATATGGAAGACCACCGGGTCTATGTGTATGCCCCAAATTACAATTCTTGCTTCTCAAATAAGATGTTTTAAATTTAGAGATCCATCGCTATATTTTACTTTACTTTGATAGCTATGATAAGAAGACAATAACAAGTATTGGCAAAGCTGTGTAAAAGCTGTAACGCTCATACATTGCTAGTAAGGATGTAAAATGGTATATCTGCTTTGGAAAATAGTCCGGCAGCTCCTCAAAAGGCTAAACATAGACTTACTATATGTCCCAGCAATTCTACTCCTAGTGTGTATATACACACACACACACACACACACACACACACACACAGGGAAAATGAAAACATGTTCACACAAAAACTTGTACACAAATATGTATAGCAACACGATTCATAATAGGCAAAAAGTGGAAACAACTCAATTTTCCACCAATTAACAAGCTGGATAAATAAAACATGGCTAAGCAATACCATGGAATGGAATATTATTCAGTCATAAAAATGAATGAATTCATAAAAAGGAAACCTCAAAAACATTATGCTAAATTGAAAGGAGCCAGACAAAAAAGACCGCATATTATATAATTCCATTTATATGAAATGTCCTGCATAGGCAAATCCATTGAGACTAAAAAATAGATCAGTGGTTGCCAGAGGTTGGGGGAGTGAGCAAGGGGAAGTGACTTTTGATGGATATGAAATGATTAAAATGTTCTAAAATTAGATAGTGGTGATGGTTGCACAACTCTTTAAATACACTAAAAGCCATTGACTTGCATGTTTTAATTGGGTGAATTTTAGGTATGTAAATTACATCTCAAATAAGAAGTTTTAAAAATGGAGATAATGTCTACTTCCCAAAACTACTTCTAGAATTTACTGAGATAGCATATATGAGAGACATTCTCTAAATGCTTATTTGTTAATTAAGTGGTACAGAAACCAGGTCAGGATGTAAAAGAAATCTTCTTTTTTCCAGGACACAAATGGAGATGATAAACTTCACAGGACTGTATTCCAAATTTCCATGCCAGGTCCAATTAGATGATCCTTCAAGGGATAGCATTATTTTCAGTTAATGGTTTCTCAGCTTATTTTATTTGAGGTAGAAATCTGAGAATGAGATAGACATTCAGTCCCCGACAAGTTAAGACTTGCAATCCTGCTCAGTTTGAAACTTTGTGAAAACAATTTCATCTTGTATCTACCTTCCCCCTTCCGGGCTTTTGCCTTCCCTCCACTCAGCTCTTTTGCCAGAAATGAAAACTCTTCTCTGAAAGGAAGAGGGTGGAAGAGCTAGTGTGATTTGTTTGGGCATGTCAAGATGGCTAGATCTCTTCACTCTACACACTGGCATGCTTTCACCTGCCATGGTTGGCCCAGAGCCCAGGTGGCTTTTTTCTTTTTCTTTTAAGAGAAGGCTGGTAGTTTTATCCAAAGATCCTTTTGACAATGAGAGGGACCGCTTGGATGTATTTTGGGGAAAATACATCTATTGCTTTCAAAATATCCTTTAAATAATTAAAAGTGACTAAGAGTACACATGAACAGATCTACAGTATAGAAATAATCTGGCTATAGCCAGGGTGCAGTGGCTCACGCCTGTAATTCCAGCATTTTAGGAGGCTAAGGCAGGTGGATCACCTGAGGTCAGAAGTTTGAGACCAGACTGGCCAACATGGTAAAACCCTGTCTCTACTAAAAATACAAAAAAACAAGCTGGGCATAGAAGCGGGCGCCTGTAGTCCCAGTTACTTGGGAGGCTGAGGCAGGATAATTGCTTGAATCTGGGAGGCAGAGGATGCAGTGAGCCGAGACTGCACCACTGCACTCCAGCCTGGGCAACAAGAAAGATACTCTGTCTCAAAATAAACAAACAAACAAATAATCTGACTATAATGTCTTATTGAAGAATATCACTTATTTATCATATTTATTATTGAACATCTACTTCAAAACTGAAATGTAAAAAAATGACCAAACATCTAATGCACACTATGGGAATCTCAAGGATGTATCCTTTTTTTTCTTTTTGAGATAAGGTGTCACTCTGTCACCTAGAATGGAGTGCAGTGGTGCAATCATGACTCACTGCAGCCTCAATCTCATGGGCTCGTGATTCTCCCACCTAAGGCTCCTAAACAGTTGGGACTAGAGGTGCTCACCAGCACACCTAGCTAATTTTTATTTTTGTGTGTGTGTGGAGACAAGGTCTCACCATGTTGCCCAGGCTGGTCTCGAACTCTTGGGCTCAAGCAATCCTTCTACCTCAGTCTCCCAAAGTGCTGGGATTACAGGCATGAGCCACTGAGCCCAGCCTTCAAGGACATATTCTAACTCCCATTTTGGAAAAGAGAAGGACTTCTGCCTTTTACCTTATATACTTCATTCTTGTTGAAATTTTTAAAAAACATTGAGAATGAATTACTTGTATAATAATAAAGATGATAAAAACAGAGAAAAAAGAATATATGCTGGGCACAGTGGCTAATGCCTGTAATCCCAGCACTCTGAGAGGCCGAGGTGGGCAGATCACCTGAGGTGAGGAGTTTGAGACCACTCTGACCAACATGGAGAAACCCCATCTCTACTAAAAACACAAAATTAGCTAGGTGTGGTGCTGGGCACCTGTAATCCCAGCTGCTCGGGAGGCTGATGCAGGAGAATCCCTTGAACCAGAAGGCAGAGGTTGCGGTGAGCTGAGATTGCACTATTGCACTCCAGCCTGGTCATCAGGAGTGAAACTTTATCTCAAAAAAAAAAAAAACAAAAAAAAAAAAGAGAAATACAAAAGGAGAGACATTTATCTTGACCTGTGTAAGATTCAATTTTCTATCTGTAAACTCTGTAGGGTAACTGGAACTCAGAGGCTTTATACATAATTCTCTGCCTGAAGAGGCTGTTATTGAGTACCTGGGAGAAGGTGCTAGAAAGAATGAGTAAGCTACCACTTTTCAGTAAAAATAAACAGAGATACAGTTTTTCATAAAATTTAATTCCACTCGGGTATTTAGTTCTCAGATTGCTATGATAGATAATATAGACATCAGAAATTTCTAAGTGGTATCAATGAATGAATTGCTGTACTTTATTTTCTTCTGCTTTCCACCTAGACTGCAAAGTATTACTTACTTTACATAAAAGAAATACAGGTCAGGCACAGTGGCTTATGCCTGCAATTCCAGCACTTTGGGAAGTCAATGTGGGCAGGAGTTCAAGACCAGCCTGCCCAACATGGCAAAACCCCATGTCTACTAAAAATACAAAAATTAGCCGGGTATGGTGACACATGCCTGTAATCCTAGCTACTCAGGAGGCTGAAGCAGGAGAATCACTTGACCCGGGAGGCGGAGGTTGCAGTGAGCCAGGATCGTGCCATTGCACTCCAGCCTGGGCAACAAGAGTAAAAGTCCGTCTCAAAAAGAAAGAAAGAAAGAAATACAAAACATCAATAAATTAAGCAAAAAGTATACTATAGCTTCTACATGGAGCCATTTAGGCAGCCCAGAAATGGGAAAATTTATAAATACATAATCCCCACAACTGAATGCTACTCAGACCACAACTAGGCATTCCCCGCTGTACTGCAGTTTAAGTGGTCTAGTTTGACTGGGAACTCGGAATGGCTTTGTTCCTGGAGTGCTTTAGGCCCAGGCAAACTACATTGGCAATGCAGGTGGGAAAATTCAGCTCTTTTCTTTCTTAATGGGAAACTCACCTAAGGCCTTGGCTTTTAAGTGCATATTATAAACACCAAAAACATCAATTAGTTCAAACTTGTCCATCATCTTGGGAAGCTGAGAAGAGAAATTACACCTCTACCCCTCATGTTCTTCATCACCAAATTAGCTACTAACTGATTTGCACACCAATGAAAATTACTAAAAACAAACACAACACAAACAGTTGCGATTTTGATAGCAGACCCTAGAGGCTAACGAGTTTAGAGGGTTAATGTTAAGACACTCATTCCAAACAGCAAGGTGACCACATTAGATTGACATGCCACCCATTCCCAAAAATCCAGTCTTAAAAAAAAAAAAGAACACAACGAAAAACATCTCCTTGACAGTATTACAATTTCTTGGGGAAAGTACAGGATGACTTGTGTTGTGAGACTTCTGAATTATAACCACTTTAGTTTCTTGCTTCGTTGATTTGATTTATCTGACTTCCACAAGCACAACCCATGGTCATGTGGCCTCCTGGACTCCCACACCTATCTCAATTCCTGCCCTCTTTGGCCTCTCAGCTGCAAGTAATTACTTTCTCTCTTGAAATCTCAGTTTCTCTCAGAACTTTTGTTCTCACCTAGTTGTCCTTTACCACTTTGGGTGGTCATTTTGTCTCCTTTGAAGAATTCTTTTTGCTTTTGAATCTAATTACAATGCACAGTTAATCTAAAGTGTTTTGTATATAGGAGATATACAATATATGTTTGTTGAATAAACAAAGAATTTGTCTGGGCACAATGGCTCTTGCCTGTAATCCCAGCATGTTGGGAGGCTGAGGTAACAGGATTGTTTGAGTCTAGGAGTTTGAGCCTGGGCAACATAGTGAGAGCCCCATCTCTACAAGTAAAAAAAAAAATTAGCCTGATGGGTTGGCATGCATCTGTAGTCCCACCTACTCAGGAGGCAAAGGTGGTAGGATTGTTTGAGCCCAGGCGTTTGAGGCTACAATAAACCATGATTATACCACTGTTCTCCGCCCTAAGCAACAGAGCAAGACCATGTCTCTAAAATAAATAAATAAATTCCAAAATTCCAAAGCTCAGGCCTTCTTTGCTATATGATTTCCCCTCTGTCTGCATGCTCTCTTAAGCTTCAAGTACTAAATCTGTATAGCACATATCCACATCATACCCTGAAAGAACTAGCCAGTAAGAACCTGCACTTTCCTTTGTGCTCACTGACAACCTTGCCTCTGGGAGATAAACAGAATACATCTATGTGAAGAATAGCATTACTGCATCCATGCCCTTTGCTATGTGACTTGGCAGTGTGTCCAACTAAAGGGGGACAGCATGTATTTCTCTATCCCTTGACTTTTGGGTTGGGCCACATGACTTGTTTTAGCCAACAGAATGATAGGATATCTGCTCTGAGTCAGGCCTGAGGAGCCTTTGGAATTTATGGTTTCTCTCTGACACTTCTGTTCTCACCATGAGGCGAACAAGCCCTGGTGGGCCAATGGTTCAGGGATGATCACGAATACACGAAGCACAGCTACCACAGCTAGCCTGCAGACCTGCAGGGACGGGGCCGGCCACCCAGCTGATCCCCGATGAACCTAGAGTGGGTGTATAGATGCGTGAGTGATAATAAATGATTGGTGTTTTAAGTTACTGAGTGTCAGGGTAGTTCGTTGTTGTTGTTTTCTGAGATGGAGTCTTGCTCTGTTGCCCAGGCTGGAGTGCAATGGTGCGATCTCAGCTCACTGCAACCCCCATCTCCTGGGTTCAAGCGATTCTCCTACTTCAGCCTCCCAAGTAGCTGGGATTACAGGTATACCTCACCATGTCTGGCTAATGTTTGTATTTTTAGTAGGGATGGGGTTTCACCATGTTGGTCAGGCTGGTCTCAAACTATTGACCTCAGGTGATCCACCCACCTCAGCCTCCCAAAGTGTTGGAATTACAGGTGTGAGCCACAGAGTAATTTGTTAAATATCAATAACTGACAGAATCAGCCTACTCAAGCTTCTGATCTGACAAGTTACAGAGATCACTACATTATTACCCAGTCATCCAACAGTAGATGTAATAGTGATGATTCTGATGATAACAACACTAAAGCATAAATAGTTAACACATATTAAACACTGCGTGGTAAGCAAATGCAAGGAATTAACTCATTTAATCCTAGTATTAACCCCCTTTTATAAATAAACATTTTATTACAGAATAGTTATCTTACATTAGTGTGGTATATTTGCCACAATTAATGAAATAATAGTAACACTTTATTATCAACTGAAGTTTATGATTTAGTCAAATTTCCTTAGTTTTCCCCTAATGTCCTTTTTGTTTGTTTGTTTTTGAGATGGAGTCTCAATCTGGAGTGCAGTGCCCAGACTGGAGTGCAGTGGCGCAATCTCCGGTTACTGCAACCTCTGCCTCCTGGGTTCAAGTGAATCTCGTGTCTCAGCCTCCCAAGTAGCTGAGACTACAGGCACTCACCACCATACCTGGCTAACTTTTTTGTGTGTGTTTTTTGTAGAGATGGGGTTTTACCATGTTGGCTAGGGTGGTTGCAAACTCCTGACCTCAAGTTATCCTCTTGCTTCGGTCTCCCAAAGTGCTTGGGATTACAAGGCGTGAGCCACAGTGCCCGGCCCTAATGTCCTTTTTCTGTTTCAGAATCCCATCTATCACATTACATTTAGTCATCATATCTCCTTAGGCTCCAACAATTTTAGCTCTCTCCCCTTTTATTAAAATTTATTTTAATTTTTTGTTAACAGTTTTATTGAGATATAAGTCACATACCATACAATTCACCCATTTAAAGTGAGTAACCCGGCTGGGCATGGTGGCTGATGCCTGTACTCAGGAGGCTGAGACACAAGAATCACTTGAGCCCAGGAGGCAGATTGCACCATGCACTCCAGCCTGAGTGACACTGTGAGACTGTGTCTCAAAAAAAAAAAAAAAAAAAAAAGTGCAGCCGGGTGTGGTGGCTCACACCTGTAATCCTAGCACTTTGGGAGGCTGAGGTGGGTGGATCATCAGGTCAAGAGATTGAAACCATCTTGGCCAACATGGTGAAACCCCGTCTCTACTAAAAATACAAAAATTAACTGGGCGTGGTGGAACACGTGCCTGTAGTCCCAGCTACTTGGGAGGCTGAGGCAGGAGAATCGCTTGAACCTGGGAGGCTGGGGTTGCAGTGAGCCAAGATCGCGCTTCTGCATTCCAGCCTGATGACAGAGTAAGATTCTATCTCAAAAAAAAAAAGTACATAACTCAATGGTTTCCTAGCATACTCAGAGTTGTACAACTGTCACTACAATGAATCTTGTAGCATTTCATCACCCCAAAAAGAAATCTTGTATCCTTTACCTATCATCCCCAACTATTTCTCCTTTACCCCAGCCCTAGGCAAGCACTAATCTACTTTGTCTCTAAAAATTTGCATACTCTGGACATTTCATATAACTGGAATCATATAAAATGTAGTATTGGCCGGGCGTGGTGGCTCACGCCTGTAATCTCAGCACTTTGGGAGGCTGAGGTGGGCGGATCACCTGAGGTCAGGAGTTCAAGACCAGCCTGGACAACATGGTGAAATCCTGTCTTAAAAAAAAAAAAAAAAAAAACATAGTATTTCGTGATCAGTTTCTTTCACTTACCATGTTTTAAAAGTTCATCCATGTTATAGCATGTATCAGTCCTTCATTGATTTTTATGGCCAATAATATTCCATTGCATGTATATACCACATATAGTTTATTCATGAACTGATGGTTGTTTGAGTTATTTCCACCTCTTAGCTATTGTGAAAAATACTGCTGTGAACATTCACATACAACGTTTTATGCAGACATATGTTTTCATTTATCAGGTCTATTCCTAGGAGTGGAATTGCTGGGCCAAGTAGTAACTCTATGTTTATCTTTTTGAAGATCTGCCAGACTGTTTTCCAAAGTGGCAGTACCATTTTACATTCCCATTTAGTCCCTTTTTCACAGATAACAAAAAATTGAACCCCACAGGGAGTAAGTAATTTGCCAAAGCATGGTAATAGTGTGGTCCACCCAGGTGGTCTGCTGACTATATATTGCTGATGGAGCCAAGGGAAACTGAGTTAACTCTGATTTCACCATGTCTGCTTCTGGCCCTTTTGGGAAGGGTGCCTTATTCTCTACATCCTCTCTAGATTTGGAGCCCACAAGTTAATCAGGATGTGGAGAACAACAAAGAATCATAAAATGAGAAATAAAGTTATTGCAAAAAATGTTTTGATAAGAAAATACTTAATACCTGAGGTTTTTTTAGCTTAACAAGAGAGCAAAGGTGCATATAGATAGTAGTTGAGGCCAAGTGTGGTGGCTCATGCCTGTAATCCCAGCACTTTGGAAGGCTAAGGTGGGTGGATCACTGGAAGTCAGGAGTTCGAGACCAGCCTGATCAACATGGTGAAACCTTATCTCTATCAAAAATATAAAAAATTAGCTGGGCGTGGTGGGAGGCGCCTGTAATCTTAGCTACTTGGGAGGCTGAAGCAGGAGAATCACTAGAACTCAGGAGGCAGAGGTTATGGTGAGCCAAGTTCATACCACTGCATTCCAGCCTGGGTGACAATGAGACTCTGTCTCAAAAAAAGAGAGAGACAGTAGCTGACTAACATAAAAGGTTTATGTGATAAGAGTTCATGTGTGAGTCATTCTTTACCTCCTTGAATTAGAAAAAATACAATTTAACCTATAGAATAAGTAAACATACTAAAAACTTCCTCATCATTATGAGACACTGAAACTCTATAGGGACCCTTTGGAAACCCTCCAGGAATATTATTATTATGACTTAAAGTGTCCTAGGTAGGAGGCAGGAAGTAGACAAAATGTAGTCTCATAGCCCTAGGACTTCAGAAATTTTGTGCAAATAAACATGAACATGATACATTCTTTGGTCCACAGACTCAAAGTCCTTTAACCAGGACTGACTTACCCTGAATTGCAGAGAGATATACAAAAGTGTCTTCATGTTCCAAGTTTTCCAAGAATATCTGGAACCACAAAATACAGCAGTGATAAGATTTACAAAGAACACAGGAAGATTTAAGAGACTCCCTTATCAGCAGTTCAAAAGCGTGAATGCTTTGCTTCTTGTTTGTCTTAGCTAGGAACTGGTCTGACAGAGTTTTATGGGGGAAATGGCTTATACGTTTGAAGTTCCATTTTTATAACCATTAATAAAAGGGTAGAGATTGGGGGTGATACTTGTATTCTTCCAGCAATAGTCCTGGAAACCAATGGAAGAACAATCCTCAACATTTTTCAGTGACAGCCATGGTGAACAACATTCTCACATACGGCCTGCCAGACTACAGGCTGTGACACAAGAGACAAGGTTTGGGGTTATGTGCAATGGATGGCACATTTGCTGCAATTTAATACTTTTCTCTTTTACTCACAAAGCATATGGAAGTGCAAGTGCGATAGAGATATTATTGAGATAACTTTGAATCTAACTTATTTTTGAAAATCCTGTAAATTTCAGCACTTTAATTGACATTAGTAACAAATTACTCTCAAAACATCTTATAATTTAGGAACCTATCAGGGGTATCAGCTACAGTGAATACAGCTTATCTGGAAGATGCTACATGACATGTTAGGTTTAGACCCCAACATGAGAGCCAGAGAAAGGAAGACGGAAGTGTCTGCTCCATAAATAATGCTGTGTTCTTTGCTGGCACAGTGATTCTTGACATCAACTTGATGCTGCTGGTCTCTACATGTTAAGTATGTAAGGAGAGCCTAAAATTACCCCAAATAGGAAGACGGCCAGGTTGGAATGTAGGGAATCTTTTACAGAGTAAGTAAGGGAAGTTTAATTTAGGGTAATTGCCATGGAAATAAAGAGGATAAAATATATTTGAAAGAATTCTTGGGGGCTGGGCGTGATAGCTCACACCTGTAATCCCAGCACTTTGGGAGGCTGAGGCAGGCAGATCAGGTCAGGAGATTGAGACCATCAGGCCTAACACGGTGAAAACCCGTCCCTACTAAAAATAGAAAAAAATAGCTGGGTGTGGTGGCATGTGCCTGTAGTCCCAGCTACTTGGGAGGCTGAGACAATAAATTGCTTGAACTCGGGAGGCAGAGGTTGCAGTGGGCTGAGATCACACCACTGTACTCCAGCCTGTGCGACAGAACAAGACTCCAACTCAAAAAAAAAAAAAAAAAAAGAAAGACTTCTTGGAAAAAAGAATTGACAGGACTTGGTAACCAATTATGTACAGCAGATGAAGGTTTAATGAAGCTAAAAAAAAATTCCAAGATCTTCATTGCATTCACCTTCAAATAGGTGTGTAAAAGAATATTTTAAGTAATTACTCAAAGAAGATATATATTTGAGGTTTTCGGTAATATTTCAGTGACAGCAAATCCTTGGTATATTTCTGTACCTTGCTTTTCTTATCTGTAAAATGGGAATAATACTAATATTGCAGTTGTTGTGAGGATTAGAGACAATATCTATAAGTATGGCCTGGCTCAATAAACAGCAGTCATTATTATTATACAATTGGTTCCAATAATTTATTGATTAAAAATAAATGTTTAAATCAGAATTATAATTCTTAAACTAATGGCTAGGGCATATAGAAGAGGTCATTGTCATCATCATTATCATCATCATAATAATTGAGGCTCAGAAAGTTCAAATGTCTAAGAAACTGATCTGGGATGTGATCCCAGGGAGTAGTCTCTAGACCCCTTGCTCTTAATCTCTAAGCTATACTGAGGGCAGGACAATTTCCACAAAAGGGAAAAGATACCTAGCTAAGCACACAAATTCTCCCACATAAATCTATAATTTAAAGAATAGCTTTTAGCCAGGTGCAGTGGCTCATGCCTGTAATCCCACCACTTTGGGAGGCCAAGGTGGGTGGATCACTTGATGTCAGGAGTTCAAGACCAGCATGGCCAACATGGTGAAACCCGTCTCAACTAAAAGTACAAAAATTAGCTGGATGTGGTAGTGAGCATCTGTAATTCCAGCTACTTGGGAGGCTGAGGCAGAAGAATTACTTGAACCCAGGAAGTAGAAGTTGCAATGAGCCAAGATCATGCCACTGCATTCCAGCCTGGGTGACAGAGCGAGACCCTCTTGCAAAAAAACCAAAAAACAAGAGAAAAGAAAAAAAGAACAGCTTTTTCACCATGATCAAGGGAAAGAAGAGGGGAGGAGACCCAGTTTTGCCCAATGCCCCATTCAAGGTGCCCAGAGAAAACAGGTGGCTTATCTGGGCTGGGTTGCAGTGATGAAGCAGACCTTTTTACCACAAAAGGTACTTTCCCATCTCTGGGAATTTGCTCATGCTGTCCCACCCCTCTTTCATCTGCTCAAACTTCATCAGTTATTAGGGCCATATTAAGACCTACATCCTCCAGAAGATTTCAACTTTCTCTTTTTCCTGACTGTCCACAGCATTTACTGTGTGCAAAAATTTTGGCATTCGGTTCATATTCAATTGAGGAGTTTAAGTCTTTCCTGTGTCTACGTGTTGCCTCTTAACAGAAATCATAAATTTCTGGATGGTGGTCCACAACAGCACTTGACACATAGTCTAGGCTCCAAAAATACTTGAGTTAAATGAATGCTCCTGGACGGCTGCCCCACCCTGTGCCCATGTGTCTTTACAGTGTGTTCTACTCACCTTGAGAAGCTTCTCTTGCATCTCAAGGGCTTTTGCTTCTCTCTGCTCTATCCAGCAGGAAAGAGTACGCAGGGCAGCAGCCCGTGTTGGAATTTGGGGATCATAAGCTGATAAAAGAACCTCTTGGAGCTGTTCTGTGGTTATGCTTCCAGATTTCTGGTTTGTAGTAGTGCTGGGCTCATTGACTCCTTGAGGAGTGACTGGAGCATCTGATTGCAGGCCTGGCTGGGGGGCTATTCCATGGCTCTGCTGTTGTTCAAGGTGGCTATGAGCTACATCAGTGTGTCTTTCATGACTGCTTTGTTGTGGCTCTTCTATTTTTCCTTCTGAATCTTTTTTGTTCAATGTACTTTGGGCAGCCATGCTGACGGCCTCAGTGGCAAAGGCTCCATGGGTAGAGATGGTGATGCGGAGATCAACAGCAAGTTCTTGGATGACAGGATCAGGGTATGTGTTGGATACCTTCTCCAACAGAGGCAGCAACTGCTTCAGAACAGCAAAATCACTTGACTTCAACTACAAAATGAAGTAAAAAATGCGAAACCCAAATTAACATAGCAAATGTCAATATGACCTGAGCACCAGGAAAAATATTCTGAGAAAAAGGGGCAGGGATCAAATCTTGCTCAGGGTGTAATCAGTGTATTACCTGGGTCCAGCACTCAATACTATCTGTTGAATAGTCAAACCTTACATATATTGAACACTTATCATGTGCAGGTTCTTTTCAGAGATAACACACACACACACACACACACACACACACACACACACACAGGCACAGAGGCACATATTCATATTCCTATCATGTAATGACTATTATTATCTACATTTTAAACAGGTGGAACAGAACAGTTAAATAACATGCCCAAGGTCACAAACTGGAAGATAGTAAGATGTGAACTCAAGAAACTGGGATTAGAGTCCACACTCTTACCCAATACCCTACACAGTATTACACAATGTGTAGGGTATTGGGTAAGAGTGTGGACTCTAATCCCAGATCTACACTTTAGATCATGTAGTTAAGAACAGCTTTATCCCTTGAAAAGATAAAGCTGTTCTTAACTACATGATCTGAAGTGGCTGGTCAGTATACAAGTGCACCATAGATCTGGAAGGAAGGGATCAGGGAGACAACAGGCAGAAAGGAATTTCTTCTGGAAAATGGAAGTGAAAATTATATAACATTTTATTCTTCATGGAAGCTTTGTCCGAATAATGTCATATGCTTTACTACTAAGAAAGGTGCATGAGTGCTACAGTTCTTTTAGAATTTGTCTAGCAGGTTTTCTGGTCTTCATTGGAAAGTGCCCCCCTCACCCACTGCCATGCAAAGGTGTATGTGCAACCAATGAAAAGTAAGACTCGGCCAAGTGCGGAGGCTCACACCTATACATTCCAGCACTTTTGGAGGTCAAGGCGGGAGGATCAACTGAGGTTGGGAGTTTGAGACCAGACTGACCAATGTGGAGAAATCCCATCTCTACTAAAAAAAAATACAAAATTAGCCAGGCATGGTGACACGTGCCTGTAATCCCAGCTACTCTGGAGGCTAAGGCAGGAGAATCGCTGAAACCCAGGAGACAGAGGTTGCAGTGAACCGAGATTGCATCATTGTACTGTAGCCTGGGAAACGAGAGAAATCCCATCTCAAAAAAAAAAGAAAAAAAAGAAAAGTAAGAATCAATGGTAATATTTTTCTGTTTGAAAACACTGGAAAAATTATCAGATGAGCCTTCATGAGGCCTTGAAAATTTGAATACCTTAAGGATCTTAAATTCTTTTTCTTTTTTTCTTTTCCTTTTGGAGATGGAGTCTTGCTTTGTTGCCTAGGCTGGAGTGTAATGGTGTGATCTCAGCTCACTACAACCTCTGCCTCCCAGGTTCAAGTGATTCTCCTGCCTCAGCCTCCTGAGTAGCTGGGATTACAGGTGCCCACCACCACACCTGGTTAATATTTTGTATTTTTTGGTAGAGGTGGGGTTTCACCATGTTGGCCAGGCTGGTCTCGAACACCTGACCTCAAGTGATCCACCTGCCTCAGCCTCCAAAAGTGCTGAGATTACAGGTGTGAGCCACCACTCCTGGCTTAGATCCTTTTTCGAAGAAGGAAGAGTATTCACTACTTAACTATTCATTCACTCACTTCATTATCCAACCAACCAATCACTTAACCAACTAACCATTTTTGTAGAACCTAAATAACTTATTATTTTACACTCTAAGTCCACAGATTTGTTATTGTTCATTGTTTCCACCATTGTCCTCCAAGTAAATGAAGATTTAAGGTAGATGTCAGGTTTGTATCTTAGAATTTCAAGTATACACTCAGATTGCTTTGTTTACATATTTACTAACGCAAAATCAACACACGGTAGAATTTCTACCTCCACAGAATGTAAGTTTTTCTTCATGTGCAAAACAATTGACATTCTGAGGTTACCATATCTTAAGGGAAGAAGAGAGTGCATGTAGAAAGCAAAGATATATGTTATTTAAGGAAATTTTGGCCGGGCGTGGTGACTCAAGCCTGTAATCCCAGCACTTTGGGAGGCCAAGGCGGGTGGATCACGAGGTCAAGAGATCGAGACCATCCTGGTCAACACGGTGAAACCCCGTCTCTACTAAAAAAAATACAAAAAATTAGCTGGGCATGGTGGTGCGTGCCTGTAATCTCAGCTACTCAGGAGGCTGAGGCAGGAGAATTGCCTGGGCCCAGGAGGCAGAGGTTGCGGTGAGCTGAGATCGTGCCATTGCACTCCAGCCTGGGTAACAAGAGTGAAACTCCGTCTCAAAAAAAAAAAAAAAGAAAAGCCAGAAATAGACCCACATAGAGTCAACTGAACTTTGGCAAAGGAGCAAAGGCTTTAAATGGAAAAAAAAAAATACAGTCTTTTTTTTTAATTGGAACAAGTGTCAGTAGAAAAGAAAGGCAGTTTTTTTCAACAACTGGTGCTGGAACAACTGGCATGCACGTGCAAAAAAAAAAAAAAAAAATCTAGACACCTTGCACCTTGCACAAAAATTAACTGGAAATGGATCATAAACCTAACTATAAAATACAAAACTATAAAGCTCCTACAAGTTAACATAGTAGAAAATTGAGATGACCTCTTAAAAGCAATGACCTTTGGCTGGGCGTGGTGGCTCACGCCTATAATCCCAGCACTTTGGGAGGCTGAGGTGGGTGGATCATGAGGTCAAGAGATGGAGACCACCCTGGTCAACATGGTGAAATCTCATCTCTACTAAAAATACAAAATTAGCAGGGCATGGTGACGTGCGCCTGTAGTTCCAGCTACTCGGGAGGCTGCGGCAGGAGAATTGCTTGAACCCAGGAGGTAGAGGTTGCAGTGAGCCGAGATCGGCCATTGCACTCCAGCCTGGGTAACAAGAAGTGAAACTACATCTCAAAAAAAAAAAAAAAAAAAAAGCAATGACCTTTTAAATACAACATCAAAGGCACAATCTATGAAACACTTAATAAACTGGACCTTATTAAAGTTAAAAATGTTTGCTCTGCAAAGGAAACTGTCAAGAGAATGAGAAGACAAACTACAGAATGAGATAAAATAATTGTAAAAGACACATCTAAAAAAGAACTAAGATCCAAAATATACAAAGAACTTTTGAAGCTCAAGAATAAGAAAATGAGCAACCTGATTTTAAAGGGGCAAAAGGCCTAAACAGATAGGTCTACCAAAGAAGAACACTCTACCAAAGAAGATATATAGATGACAAATAAGCATAGGAAGACATATTCAATGTCATAAGTCATTAGGGAATTGCAAATTTTTTCTTTCTTTTTTCTGAGACAGAGTCTTGCTCTATTTCCTAGGCTAGAGTACAGTAGCACAATCTTGTTTACTGCAACCTCCACCTCCCAGGTTCAAGTGATTCTCCTGCCTCAGCCTCCTGAGTAGCTGGGACTACAGGTGTGGCCACCATGCCTGGCTAATTTTTGTATTTTTAGTAGAGACAGGGTTTTGCCATGTTTCCCAGGCTGGCCTCAAACTCTTGACCTCATGTGACCTGCCTGCCTTGGTCTCCCAAAGTGCTGGGATTATAGGCATGAGGTAACGTGCCCAGTGGGAACTGTAAGTTAAAACTATAATGAGATGTCACTATATACTTATTAGAATAGCCAAAATCCAAAACATTGACAACACCAAATGCCGGTGAAGATGTGGAACAATGGAAACTCTAATTTGTTGCTGGTGGGAATGCAAAATAATACAGCCACTTTGGCAGAGAATGTGGCAGTATCTTACAAAACTAAATACACTCTTACCATGTGATCCAGGGATTGAACTCTTTGCATTCTAGATCTTCGGAAGCACTTGTATCAAATGCTTGAAAAAACTGAAAACTTATGCCCACACAAAAACCTGCTCATGGTTGTTTACAGCAGCTCTAGTCATAATTGCCAAAACCTGAAGCAACCAAGATGTCCTTCATTAGGTGAATGGATAAATAAACTATGGTGTATCCATACAATGGACTATTACTCAACACTAAAAATAAATGAGCTATCAAGCCATGAAAAGACATGGAGGAACCTTAAATGTATATTAGTAAGTGAAAGAAGTCAATCTGAAGGGCTATATGCTGTATTATTCCAACTACATGTGGTGAAACCATGTTTTTACTAAAAATACAAAAACTAGCCATGTGTAGTGGCACATGCCTGTAATCCTAGCTACTCAGGAGGCAGAGGCAGGAGAATGGCTTGAACCCAGGAGGCAGAGGCTGTGGTGAGCCAAGATCGGGTAACTGCATTCCAGCCTGGGCAACAGAGCAAGACTCCATATCAAAAACAAAAACAAAAAAATTGAGGATGGATTGCTAGAGCTTGGATTTAAGATAGTGGTTGTGGAAGAGACCCTGCCCTCTACAAAGAAGCTTATCAGAACCGGGATGGAAGCAAGAGTAGAGCATTTGTATATTTAAAAAAAAAAAAAAAAAAAAAAAAAAAAACACAAGATTTTAATATATTCCTGACAGTCCCTATCTAGTAAAAGGTTTATTGTGAAAATCAAATGAAGTAAGAATTTTGTCAACTATAAACCTCTAAGCAAATAAAAGAAAACCAAATGGTAATCACAGTATACAAAGTTCTTTCATAGTTTTTATGTGCAAGGTGGTTGAGCAACAATTTATTATCCATGTATTATGTAAAGAACACTAGAGAGGTCTCAGTAATAAACCAATTTAGCATAAGAGCAATGTGCTTAATTCCTCCCCTAGTCTCACTGTCTAGTCTCAAGGCCCAGAATGCATGTAGGAAAGAGGGAGAGCAAAATCTAGTGTAAAGCCTACGATCATAAAAAATAATACATTATCATAAAAACCTTATTTTAAATATAATGATTGAATCTTTGCCTAAAATTCATGAAATCAGCTAGGTAGTTGCCTGCCGGTTATCCTGGAAGATTCTGGATCTTTGGAAGCATTTGGATCAAATGCTTGCAGTGATTTAAAACAAATGAAAGCCTTCTTCACAGGCCACTGGTCTCAATATATATCACTTTATAGAAATTATATAAAGCAGCCTAGCATGGTGGCTCATGGCTGTAAATCCCAGCACTTTGGGAGGTTGAGGCGGGAGAATCACTTGAGGCCAGGAGTTCAAGACCAGCCTGGTCAACATAGTGAAACGCTATCTTTACCAAAAATATAAAAATTAGCCGGGTGTGGTGGCGTGTGCCTGTAGTCCTAGCTACTCGGGAGACTGAGGCAGGAGAATCGCTTACCTGGGAGCCAAGATTATGCCACTGCACTGTAGCCTGGGCAACAAAGCAAGACTCCATCTTGAAAAAAAATTTTTTTTTTTTTGCTTTTTTTTCACTCTTGTTGCCTAGGCTGGGGTGCAAAGGCACGATCTCGGTTCACTGCAACCTCTGCCTCCCGTGTTCAAGCAATTTTCCTGCCTCAGCCTCCCGAGTAGCTGGGATTACAGGCATGTGCCACCACACCTGGATAATTTTGTATTTTTGGTAGAGACAGGGTTTCTCCATGTTGGTCAGGCTGGTCTCGAACTCCTGACCTCAGGCGATCTGCCTGCCTCAGCCTCCCAAAGTGTTGGGATTACCGGCGTGAACCACCGTGCCTGGCAAAAGCTCTGAAAATCTTTAACAATGTGTATAAATGAACACAATGAAGACAATTCCAGAAATAGATAGTTTAATCTCAAAAACAGAAAGAATTAGAGGGAACTAGTCACCTTAGTTAACTGGAAGGTCACTTTCTAAGTTGTAAAACTGGAGGCACTGTGGTTTGCAAGTAAGGGCTTTTTTTGTTTGTTTTTGAGGCAGAGTCTGCCTCTGTTGCCCAGGCTGGAGTGTCGTGGCGCCATCTCGGCTCACTGCAACCTCTGCCTCCTGGGTTCAATCAATCCTCCTGCCTCAGCCTTCTGAGTAGCTGGGATTACAAGCACACACCACCATGCCCAGCTAATTTTTGTATTTTTAGTAGAAACAGGGTTTCACCATGTTGGCCACGATGGTCTCAATCTCTTGACCTCGTGATTTGCCTGCCTCTGCCTCCCAAAGTGCTGGGATTACAGGTGTGAGCCAGCATGCCCGGTCAGGTAACGACATTTTTAGCCAGTTTTATCACCTATATATAAGCAGTTGAAGGATGCCTCTCCACTCTAGGGAAATGCTAAGAAAAGACTGGGTTATCTAGAGGACAATAAAGCAAAAGCCTGTGAAAACAAGAAGTATGGCTCTCCTTTGCCCCTTATAACACATGACTAATATTCACAACACTCCCATGGGTGTACCCAGATCTGGAGGTTGCTCACTATGGGTGAGGGCAGTGTTTTTAAACTTTTTGAAGCCCATGTCCTTTTGACAAACAAAACAAAACAAAACAAAACAAAACAAAACAAAACAAAGTTCATGCCTCCTTAGACATTCATCTTTCCTTTCTTCCTTCCATCTATCCATCCATTCACACACTGTTAATTAAGTACCTACTGTGGCAGGTTTATTAAATATGGCAGAAAGTAAGACATCTCTAAATGATGCTGCTTGAAAGCAACAGTAATTAAGGATTATTGGCTCTTTGGAGCTCTACATAACAGCTGAAAATAATTGGAGTTTTCCCAAGCAGCGTACCCAAATCAGGCTCAGTGAAGAAGAGGAAGGACAGCATTCTAGCACAGGAACTGAGTCAACCAATTTGCCTCACCAGCATGCAACAGATTTCAGCAGCTCTTCTCTCTCTCCCTTTCCTCCATTCTGCTGTAGACCTCTAGCTTGCTTACCACTACTTCCACCCCCCAGCCTCTAAGCGTTTGCAATGATTCTAATATGTAAGTCAACAGCACCTAAAACACAGTCTATGCTCATGATAACCTTTTTGCCAAAGAGTCTAAGCAATGGCCTTTGATCAAAAACAAGACCAAAGCAGTACAGAGTAAGACCAAGATAAAGACCCCTTCCCCTTTAGAGAAGAGATACGCCTTTTCTCTCCCAATAACAAACCCCCACCCCAACAGAATCTAGATTTGAAGATTTGGAGCCCAGCTTTTAACCAGAGGTTGAGGTGTCTCCCTGGAACAACATGATTTTGGTTTTTCCTAAAGAAGGTCTAGAATGGTCTGCTCAGCTTCGTGCTTTAGAGACCAACCCACAATGTAACATCATGCAGAAATTGCTTCTCGAAGGGACAGAGAAGAGTAACCAATATGTAATACTTCTGGTGGTGGCTAACTCTGAAATTTAAAAAATTGAGCCTGGAATTACAGTGATCTTGTCATCAGTCTTAAATATACACATTTTCCAAATTAACTACTCTTCCCAGACACAATGTTCTAATAATCACTTTGATTATATAAATAAGAGAGAAAAGAAAGGAAAAGAGAAAGAAATTAAGTAGGTAGGTTGGTTCAGATGATGTTAGATTCTTTTTTTCATTAGCCAAAACAACAAATCCTAATAAGGATTGGAAAAAAACAGTATAATGTTAGCCTGACAAAGATTGACTGAAAACATAATTTAGAACCATGATATTTTTTTCTAATACAAAGAAAGAAAATCCAGCATTACTCTAGAAGCCACTTACAAATCCATGATTCAAACAGAAAAACAGTAGTAGATCTAGGGCAAAGGTATAAGGGGTGACATGCTATGTTCACTTGACTAACTGCAAAGTCAGAGGAATGCCGGATGTAGTCAGTGAGTCAGGATGGCTCACGGAAAGGCAGGGGCCTGCAACGCATAACCTTTACATCGGTCAGGTGAGTCTCTCTTACAACACAACTAACATGCACAGCTGGCCCTCCAACAATGGGCTTCTAGAAAGGGAAATGGAGATTTCTGTGATATATCTTTCATTTGGGATGTGGTTTGAAATGATAAGTACAGAGAAGCGAGAAAAAAAACACAACTGCACTCTTACCTTATGGAAAAACACTATTCAAATTAATAGTCAACAAGAAAAACTAAAATCAATTTGGCTAACTAAATCCAGTAAGAATACAACTTAAGAAAAATAATTCCAGCCGGGTGCAGTTGCTCACGCCTGTAATCCTAGCACTTTGGGAGGCTGAGGCAGGTGGATCACCTGAGGTCAGGGGTTCAAGACCAGCCTGGCCAACATGGCAAAACCCTGTCTCTGCTGAAAATACAAAAATTAGCTGGGTGGGGTGGTGCATGCCTGTAATCCCAGCTACTTGGGAAGCTGAGGCTGCAGTGAGTTAAGATCATGCCACCTCATTCTAGCCTGGGCAACAGAGTAAGAATCCAGCTCAAAAAAAGAAAAGAGAAGAAAAATGATTCAATTGATCAACCTTTCCTTGATAGTTCTAACAGCAAGGGTATAATATGGCTCTAGAAAATGAACCAGGCCGGGCACGGTGGCTCAAGCCTGTAATCCCAGCACTGTGGGAGGCCGAGGCGGGTGGATCACGAGGTCAAGAGATCGAGACCATCCTGGTCAACATGGTGAAACCCCATCTCTACTAAAAATACAAAAAATTAGCTGGGCATGGTGGCGTGTGCCTGTAATCCCAGCGACTCAGGAGGCTGGGGCAGGAGAATTGCCTGAACCCAGGAGGCGGAGGTTGCGGTGAGCCGAGATCGCGCCATTGCACTCCAGCCTGGGTAACAAGAGCGCACCTCCGTCTCAAAAAAAAAAAAAAAAAAAAAGAAAATGAACCAAATGCTTTTTTTTTTTTTTTTAAACAACATGGAAAATATATAATTATTAGTGCTAAGTAAATCTACCAAGAAATGGGCTTCACACTAATAACAGGCCCAGATAAAACTCCTTTTCCTTTTAGACAGGCTAGTGAAAGTCATATTCTAATACATCAAGAATAAGAATCAGACTTGAATCCTCAAACTCAAAAATCTATTCCCAGAGGGCATCCTACTCATTGCTAAGGGTTATGAGCAGGCTGGCTTCAGGGTAGATTTCATAAGACTCACACTAAGCCTATTCCGCTTTCCTGCAGACTCCTCACCTAACTAGGTATGCAATTAGCCAGTCACACACACAAGCATGGTCTAGCCCTTGCCTATCTTTTGTCCTTACTGACATGCTCTTCCCCTTGGTCTCTATAATTCACCGACACCAGTCTTCTATCAGTGTCTCACATATACCAAGCTCTTTGCTGCTTCTAAGCATGATGTTTCCCTTAATTGGAAGAGTTTCCTTCATCTGCACTCTACACACACCCACACTCCTATTCATCCTTCAAATCTTATCTTATGCTTACACTTCCTCAGTGGAAATCTTCCCAGCCTAGGTTAGATGTTACGTGCTCTTGGTACCTGCCACTTCTCTTTTGAGGCCCTTCAATCAATCCTAAGTTTATTTCTGAACAGTCATTTAGTGTGTGACTTCCTTACTGGACTGAAATTTCATGGGGGTCTGCCTTGTCTCCTGCTGTATTCCCAGCACCCTAGCTCAGTATGTGTGGTACACAAGTATGCAATATGTACTGTTTAAAAAAATAAATTTAAAAATTATAAATTAGGTATGTAACATTTTGGGGGAAAAAAATTAGGTATGTAAAATACATACACACTTAAAAGTGGCTGGAAGCAAAGCTTTAACACACTACCTGATATGGGTTGAAGAATAAATCCTGTGCTAAAATGAAGCATTCAAAATAGATGGATCCTATGCAGCCAGCAAGCTACTAAGGATTTTCCCCAACAATAGTAACAGAAACAAGGGCTGAGCTTTGGAGGCTGAGGGCCAGAAAATCTAGTATCCACCTCAGATGCAAAACACCAGGCTACATGTTTCCAAATTAAGATTGTAACAGGTAGAAAGGACCCTACCCTTCTGATAGTGAAGCCTATTCAGGTGACAGAGTGGAAACAGTGCAACTTTTTTGTCCTCTACTTTGGAGAGAATTCTCATTAACAGACTAACTTCTTTATCCTGGTTCTCCTATGTACAATATCCATTCTTATTTCTCATAAGGGTATGGAAAGGAAGCAACTGGTATTTTGCTTATCCCTTCCCTCCATTTGAGCTTGGCTAATGTCTACAACTCACCTGAACAGCTCCTCCCAGAATGACAGCCACCAGCCCCATGGACATGCTCAGTGTCTGTGATTCTACAGTGCTTTCTGCCTGATGGGCCAAGCTTGCACAGGCTCTCTGCAATGTTGCTGCTACAAAGTCCACCACCTACCAAAAAAAGGAAATTGAGAATCAGTGAGGAATAAAAAAAAAAATCAAAATTATTCTTACATCTTATGTCGACATCCTCATCTTCTTCATCTACATTATGATAGCAAAAACCATCCATAACAACTGCTACTTACCATGCAGGTGTGATGTTCAGTGTTTTTGCTTTTTTTTTTTTTTTTTTAACCATTTACTGGTTTATTATAAAGGTTATTACAAACGACACAGATGAACAGACAGATGGATAGGACAAGTCAGTTGGGGTGGAGCGTCCATGCATTCTCTGGGCTAGCCCCGCTTCCGGCATCTCCACATGTTCAGCAAGCAGGAAGCTCCCAAGGGTTTCACATGTACAATGTCACTTAGTTCTCATATCAACTGTATGAGGTCAGTACTATTATCCTCATTACAAAATGCAGAATCTGAGACTTTAAAATGTTGTGTAAGGCCATATGCTTAATAAATGAGAAAGCCTATTTATACTTTTCCAAATGTTTTAATATGCTACTCCAACTTCCTTTACTTTTCATGAATTTTGTCTGAAAATTCAAAAGCAAAATGACTTGTAAATTAACTCAAAATGGATCACAGACTTCAATGCAAAATACAAAATTATAAACTCCTAGAAGATAACATGGAAAATCTAGATGACCTTGAGGGTGGTGATGACTTTTCAGATACAACACCAAAGGCACAATCTATGAAAGAACGAAATGATAAGCTGGACTTTACTGAAGTTAAAAATTCCTGCTCTGCAAAAGAGGCTGTCAAGAGAACACAAAGAGAAGCCACAGACTGGGAGAAAATATTCACCCAAAACAGTCTGACAAGGGACTGTTTTCCAAAATTTACAGAGAACTCTTAAAGCTCAACAATAAGAAAATCTGGATTGGGCACGGTGGCTCATGGCTGTTAACCCAGCACTTTGGGAGGCTGAGGTAGGTAGATCACTTGAGATTAGGAGTTTAGAGCAGCCTGGCCAACATGGTGAAACCCTGTCTCTACCAAAAAAATACAAAAAATTATCTGGGCATGGTGGCGCATGCCTGTAGTCTCAGCTATTTAGGAGGCTAAGGTGGGAGAATCGCTTGAACCGTTAGGCAGAGGTTGCAGTGAGCTGAGACAGTGCCACTGCACTCTAGCCTAACCCTGTCTCAAAAAAAGAAAAAAAAAAAAAAAAAAAAAAAAACGGAAAAAATTAGCTGGGAATAATGGCAAATGCCTGTAGTCCCAGCTACTCAGGAGACTGAGGTAGGAGGACTGCTTGAGCCAAGGAGATCAAGACTGCTATAAGCCATGATGGTGTCACTGGACTCCAGCCTGTGTGACACAGAGAGAGATCCTATCTAGAAAAGAAAATGAAACAGCCCAATTAAAAATGAGCAAAAGTCCCGAACAGACATCTCACCAAAGAAAACATACAGATGGCAAAAAAGCACATGAAAAGATGCTCCACATCCTGTCATTAGAGAACTGGAAATTAAAGCATTAGTGATATACATTTACACACGTAAATGGCCAAAATCCAGAGCACTGATTTCACCAGGAATGCTGGTGAGAATATAGAGCAACAGGAGCTCTCATTCATTCATTGCTGCTGGGAATGCAAAATGGTACAGCCACTTTGGCAAATAGTTTGGCAGTTTCTTATAAAACTAAACATACTCTCACCATACAATCTAGTCATTGCTTGCCTTGATATTTATCCAAATGAGTTGAAAACTTACATGCACACAAAAACCTGCACATGGTGTTTTATAGCAGCTCTAGTCACAATTGTTAAAACTTGGAAGTAACCAAGATGTCCTTCAGTAGGTGAATGCATCAATACATTGTGGTACATCCAAACAATGGAAAAATAGCACCAAAAAATGGGCAATCGAGCCATGAAAAGATATGGAGGAACCTTAAATGCATATTAAGAGAAAGAAGCCAAGCTGAAAAGGCTACATGCTGTATGATTTCAATTATATGACATTTTGGGAAAGGCAAAACTATGGAGACAGTAAAAGGATCAAGGGTTGCCAGGGGTTAGGAGAGAGGGAGGACAGAACAGGTAGAGCAAGAGGATTTTTAGGGTGGGGAAACTATTCTGTATGATACTGTCATTGTGGATACATGGCATTACAAATTTGTCCAAATCCATAGGCTGTACAACACCAACAGTGAGCCCTAGTGTAAACTATGGACTCTGGGTAGTGATGTGTCCATGTAGATTGATCAGCTGTAAGAAATGCATCACTCGGGCCAGGCGCGGTGGCTCAAGCCTGTAATCCCAGCACTGTGGGAGGCCGAGGCGGGTGGATCACGAGGTCAAGAGATCGAGACCATCCTGGTCAACATGGCGAAACCCCGTCTCTACTAAAAATACAAAACATTAGCTGGGCATGGTGGCGCGTGCCTGTAATCCCAGCTACTCAGGAGGTTGAGGCAGGAGAATTGCCTGAACCCAGGAGGCGGAGGTTGCGGTGAGCCGAGATCGCGCCATTGCACTCCAGCCTGGGTAACAAGAGCGAAACTCCGTCTCAAAAAAAAAAAAAAAAAAAAAAAAAAAAGAAATGCATCACTCGGGTGGGAGACGTTAACAATGGGGGAGGCCATGTTGTGTGAGTGCAGGAAGTATAAGGGAAATCTCTGTCCCTACTGTTCAATTTTGTTGTGAATCTAAAACTGCTCTAAAAAATAAACTTTCTTTATAAAAAATGACCTGTTACTTTTTGACTATGACAGAGGGTCACAGATCTGCTTCTCAAAAGGAGGTTTCCTCCTCAGGGATTCCCACCCCTCTTCGTCTGCCACATTTTGACAGTCTAATTCTAGTAAGCAAAGAATGGAGGAGTGGTGTTCAGTTTCATCTAGAAGCCAATGTCCTCAAACAATCTGTGCAAACGATCAACAGTAGTGGTCCCCAACCTTTTTGGCACCAGGGACTGGTTTCATGGAAAGCGATTTTTCCACATACTAGGGTTGGCAGGGGCAGGAAGGGGAGAGGGGTGGGAAATGGTTTCAGGATGAAACTGTACCACCTCAGATCATTAGGAGTTAGATTCTCATAAGGACTGCGCAACCTAGATCCCTTGCGTGCACAGTTCACAACAGGGTTTGTGCTCCTATGAGAATCTAATCCTGCTGATCTGACAGGAGGCGGCACTCAGGTGGTAATGCTCACTTGTGCCATGCTTACTTCCAGCTATGCAGCTTGGTTTCCAACTGGCCACGGAACAGTACCAGTCTGTGGCCTGGGGGTTGGAGACCCCTGATCTAGTCTTTTTTTAAGTATTAAATATTTTAAAGTATTAAGATTGTTCCTAGACAAGATTTTCATAGCACTTGGCTAACAACTAATCTTTAAGTAGAATTAATTTAGTCAGCATCATTTTCAATGCATTTGGATTAATCACCTTAAGTAGAAACACCTTTGAATAAATGACAGTACACAATACACATGCATGCACACACACATGCATACTTAGGATTAATGACTCAAAAGACAGAAATCATTTTAGAAATGGAAAGGCTGAGAAGGTCGTAATAAGCCTTCAAATAACATGCAAGCTTGCATGTTTAATTATCTGGACAAATCACATGCTGTGCTAGAATCTTTATTGTAGGCTTAAAGTCAGGAGAATGGCTTGTTAACACTTGTCTTCTGAAGCAAGGCAGGAAACTAGAAAGGTTATTAAAAGTTCCACTTACTAGAATGAACATGCTGGTTATGACAGTTTTCACCACCTCCTCCAGCCCTAAGACTTTATTCATACTAGAGGATAAGGACACTGGCCATTTCTAGAGAAACTAGGTAGAAACTGTTTCTACCATCTTGGGCCACCTATTTTGCCTCCAGGGAGTTTTCTAAAATGCTCCTTGGCTGGGAACAGTGGCTAATGCCTGTAATCCTAATACTTTGGGAGGCCAGGCAGGAGATTACTTTAGGCCAGGAGTTCAAGACCAGCCTGGCAACAAATTAAAAAATTAGCCAGGCACAGTGGCATGCACCTGTAGTCCTGGCTACCCAGGAAGCTGAGTTGGGAGAATCACTTGAGCCAAGGAGTTCGAGGTTGCAGTGAGCTGTGATTGCACCACTGCACACCAGCCTGGGTGACAGAGTGAGACCCTGTCTCTAACAACAATAACAAAATATAAATAAAGCATTCCTTGTTTATATTTAGCTTTCATTTCAGCACAAGTATTCTATTCTTTTTTTTTTTTTTTTTTTGAGACGGAGTTTCGCTCTTGTTACCCAGGCTGGAGTGCAATGGCGCGATCTCGGCTCACCGCAACCTCCGCCTCCTGGGTTCAGGCAATTCTCCTGCCTCAGCCTCCTGAGTAGCTGGGATTACAGGCACGCGCCACCATGCCCAGCTAATTTTTTGTAGTTTTAGTAGAGACGGGGTTTCACCATGTTGACCAGGATGGTCTTGATCTCTTGACCTTGTGATCCACCCGCCTCGGCCTCCCAAAGTGCTGGGATTACAGGCTTGAGCCACCGCGCCCGGCCAGCACAAGTATTCTTGAATTACTCAACTAGGACTACTTAGCCTTCCAACAATTTTTCTAAGTTCCTCTTCATTATCTTTTTTTTTTTTTTTGGAGACAGAGTCTCGCTCTGTCACCCAGCCTGTAGTGCAGTGGTGCGATCTCAGCTTACTGCAACCTCTGCCTCTAGGGTTCAAGTGATTCTCCTGTCTCAGCCTCCCAAGTAGCCTGGATTACAGGTGCCTGCCACCATGCCCAGCTAATTTTGTATTTTTGGTAGAGACGGGGTTTCACTCTGTTGGCCAGGCTGGTCTCAAACTCCTGACCTCATGCCTTGGCCTCCTAAAGTGCTGGGATTACAAGCGTGAACCACCGTGGCCAGCCTACACTATCTCTCTCTCTCTCTCTCTCTCTCTCTCTCTGTGTGTGTGTGTGTGTGTGTGTATATACAGATATCAAAACAAGCAGTATGATCCTATTACTAAAATAGAAAATTTCTATGTTTGTATGTATGTTAAAAACAAAAACAAAACAGGGAACCGTTAACTGTAAAGGGATAGCCAGCTATTACTGTCATCTATGGAGTACGCTTTCCCCCAAAGATTCTTTGTGTTAATACCAAAACCCCTTCCCATTTGAACAGCAGCTTCTCCCCCTACTAAACATTTCCTATGATTTTGGTGGGGCTGCCAGCCACAAGAATAGGTGTGTGACTGAAGCCTGTTCTAAAATTTATATATGTTGTGGAGAGTGAGGACAGATCTTTACTTTTTACTTAAAACTTCTTATAAGCCTACATAATTTTAAAAGCCAAATATTCCTAAAAGCTTGTAGTTAAAAACAGCGGTGCCCTACATCATTTCTTCTGGTCAGATTCAGGCTCTAAAGAAGCAACCACTTGTAATTATTTAGCTGTTTAGCTTACTAATAACATTAAGCATTTACTATTTACCAAGCACGATTCTGAACACGTTACAGGTATTAACACATTTAATCCTCATAGTAGTCCTATGGGGGTGTCTAAACCTGCTGCCAAGACTCTGACACTTGAGTGGAAGGGGTGGAGGCCTCATTGTTGAGGATGCAGACTTCAACTAACACCTCCTTATTTATTTATTTATTTTGAGACAGAGTGTCGCTCTGCCCACAGGCTGGAATGCCATGGTACAATCTCGTCTCACTGCAACGTTGGCCTTCTGGGTTCAAGAAATTCTCCTGCCTCAGCCTCCCGAGTAGCTGGGACTACAGATGCGTGCCACCATTCCCAGCTAATTTTTGTATTTTTTTTTTTTTTTTTTGAGACGGAGTTTCACTCTTGTTACCCAGACTGGAGTGCAATGGCACGATCTCGGCTCACCGCAACCTCCACCTCCTGGGTTCAGGCAATTCTCCTGGCTCAACCTCCTGAGTAGCTGGGATTACAGGCACGCACCACCATGCCCAGCTAATGTTTCATATTTTTAGTAGAGACGGGGTTTCACCATGTTGACCAGGATGGTCTCGATCTCTTGACCTCGTGATCCACCCGCCTCGGCCTCCCAAAGTGCTGGGATTACAAGCTTGAGCCACCGTGCCTGGCCTAATTTTTGTATTTTTTAGTAGAGACAGGGTTTCACCATGTTGGCCAGGATAGTCTCTATCTCTTATCCTCGAGATCTGCCTGCTGCGGCCTCCCGAACTGGGATTACAGGCATGCACCACTGAGCCCGGCCTAAACCTCCTATTTTTCAGTTTGCCTCTCCCACCCAAGTTCAAAGTCCCTTAGGTTCAACACCTCTCAAGAGTAAACCTCGGGCTGGGCGCGGTGGCTCACGCCTGTAATCCCAACACTTTGGGAGGCGGAGGCGGGTGGATCACGAGGTCAAGAGATCAAGACCATCCTGGTCAACATGGTGAAACCCTGTCTCTACTAAAAATACAAAAAATCAGCTGGGCATGGTGGCGCATGTCTGTAATCCCAGCTACTCAAGAGGCTGAGGCAGGAGAATTGCCTGAACCCAGGAGGTGGAGGTTGCGGTGAGCCGAGATCGCGCCATTGCACTCCAGCCTGGGTAACAAGAGTGAAACTCCGTCTCAAAAAAAAAAAAAAAAAAAAAAAGAGTAAACCTCCAGTCTTGCACTGGGAAGGGGAGGTGGTCATACAAAGGAAAGAAATGAAGGAAGGAATCTACTGAATCCTACACAGCCTTTCAAACTGTTTTTTTTTTCCCCCTTGAGACAGTCTTGTTCTTGTTCTGTTCCCCAGGCTGGAGTGCAATGGCACGATCTCACCTAACTGCAACCTCTGCCTCCTGGGTTAGAGTAGCTGGGATTATAGGTATGCACCACCACACCCGGTTAATTACTAGAGATGGGAGTTTCACCATGTTGGCCAGGCTGGTCTCAAACTCCTGACCTTGTGATCTGCCTGACTCGGCCTCCCAAAGTGCTTGGATTACATGTGTGAGCCACTGCGCCCAGCCTCAAACTGTTTTAAGCTCTAAATTCAATTCCATTTTTAGAGCTTATCTGGTGCTTCATGTCCTTCCAGGGTTCTGTAGTGAAAAAAGCTTGCTCGTTTTTTTATTTTTCTTTAAAAAAAAAAAAAAATTAACTGTTTTATTGAGGTATAGTGGTTTGCTTCTTGATTTCTCCACATGCAGACATTTAGATTTCCAGTTTCTCAAGTTGCTAGATCATTTACTATTGCCCAGACCAGCCTGGGCAATACAGTGAGACACCACCTCCACAAAAAAAGTGAAACAATTAGCTGGGCGTGGTGGTTCATGCCTGTAGTCCCAGCTACTGGAGAGGCTAAGGTGGGAGGATTGCTTGAGCCCAGTGGGTGCAAGGCTGCAGTGAGCTATGATCTCGCCATTGTGCCTGGTCTTGAACTCCTGGGCTCAGGCAATCCTCCTGCTTCAGACCCCCAAAGTGCTGAGATTACAGGCATGAGCCACTGCACCCAGCCAACATGTAATTTTCTAGTTCTCTTTTAAAATTTTTAGCTATGATTCTCCTGTAAAGAAAAATGTTCCTTCATTGACCATTTGGTTACCTGACATATAATTCCTACAGGACACACAAGACAAACACTTTATTCTTTATCTTCACTTATCAATGTACAAAATACTGAGTTGATGCCCTGGCAATCCCAAAGGTGTCCTATAAGGGTTTTTTTTCTTTGACTCAGATTTTTATCTTTGATGTACTTCAACCCATTGCAGGCCTTATTCCCTTTAATGATCTAATTGTCCTATCTATGGCAATGGGAGTCCCTTCAAGTTGGCTTCACTGTGCTACAGACATGATCCCATTCATCTCAGGTTGCTTCCTTGTATTCAGGCACAACAAGGTGCCTTAAGGCTTATAATATACAATTCCTGCCTGCCTTAGACTTTGAATCAACCGTATTCCATAGAACTCAGAATTCTTTTAGTAGAAAATAGTATTTAGAAACTATAAATTAGGCTGGGCACAGTGGCTCATGCCTGTGATCCCAGCACTTTGGGAGGCTGAGACGGGTGGATTGCTTGGGGTCAGGAGTTCAAGACCAGTGTGGGCAACATGGCGAAACCCCAACTCTACTAAAAATACAAAAATCAGCCAGGGATAAAAAAAAATTTAAATAAATAAATAAAAATTAACCAGGCATGGTGGCACACACCTGCAATCCCAGCTACTTGGGATGCTGGGGCAGGAGAATCACTTGAACCTGGGAGGTTGCAGTGAGTTGAGATTACGCCACTGCACTCCAACCTGGATGACAGGGCCAGACTCTGTTTCAAAAAAAAAAAAAAAACCCCATAAATTGTCACTAAGAATGCTTATTGCTACTGGGTTGTCATTGCTTCTTGGGACTGACAATGGCTGAGCTCGGAAATATCTATTTTTTTAAAAGAGAAAACTAAATCTTGAGTTCAAACTAATATTTCCAATTCAAATTCAGTAATACTTTAAGCTGGGCATGGTGGTATGCACCTGTAATTTCAGCTACTTGGGAGGCTGAGGTGGCAGAAGTGCTTGAGCCCAGGAATTCAAGTCCAGTCTGGGCAATATAGTGAGACTCTGTCTCTTAAAAAAAATAATAGGGCCGGGCACGGTGGCTCACGCCTGTAATCCCAGCACTTTGGGAGGCCGAGGCAGGTGGATCACGAGGTCAAGAGATCGAGACCATCCTGGTCAACATGGTGAAACCCCGTCTCTACTAAAAATACAAAAAATTAGCTGGGCATGGTGGCGCGTGCCTGTAATCCCAGCTACTCAGGAGGCTGAGGCAGGAGAATTGCCTGAACCCAGGAGGCGGAGGTTGCGGTGAGCCGAGATCGCGCCATTGCACTCCAGCCTGGGTAACAAGAGCGAGACTCCGTCTCAAAATAATAATAATAATAATAATAAATTATAGGCTCTTTACTCTGGTTCTTTATTTTATACCTCTTTTTTAATGCTAAAATCTTGATCCCTAATAATATTCACAAAATTACATTAACTTCTTTTTTTTTTTCTTTTCTTTTTTTTTTTTTTTGAGACGGAGTCTCGCTCTTGTTACCCAGGCTGGAGTGCAATGGCGCGATCTCGGCTCACCGCAACCTCCGCCTCCTGGGTTCATGCAATTCTCCTGCCTCAGCCGGGACTACAGGCACGTGCCACCATGCCCAGCTAATTTTTTGTATTTTTAGTAGAGACGGGGTTTCACCATGTTGACCAGGATGATCTCGATCTCTTGACCTCGTGATCCACCCGCCTCGGCCTCCCAAAGTGCTGGGATTACAGGCTTGAGCCACCGCGCCCAGCCTAACTTATTTTCTTTATCCATACGTGTGTGTGTGTTTCAAAATAATATACCAATAATGGCTGGGCACAGTAGCTCACGCCTGTAATCCCAGCAGTATCGGAGGCCAAGGCGGGTGGATCACCTGAGGTTGAGAGTTCAAGATCAGCCTGGCCAACACAGTGAACCCCCGTCTCTACTCCAAATACAAAAATTAGCTAGGTGCAGTGGTGCACACCTGTAATCTAAGTTCCTTGGGAGGCTGAAGAGCCGAGATTGCACCACAGCACTCCAGCCTGAGGGACAGAGCAAGGCTCTGCCTCAAATAAAAATAATAAAATAATATACCAATATTATCATGAACGGTGAGATTACCAAATGCAATTTAGTATTTCCTTGTGGTTCTTTTTGTCCTGATACATTTTAACCTTAGCTGAAGGATAATTTAATGGGACAAATCATTTTTGTACCAGCCTGACACCATCGTTCCTTAATTAGGAGTAAAAGGAGCTAAGTGCAAAAGCTCAAATCATATCAGTTTTTAGGCCATTTCCCTTCCAACTAGCATCCTGAGATAAAAACACAAGGTCTGGATGAAAAAGTCTTCAGGGAATGGATATAAACGCTGGAGGAACAAATCACCCTACTAAGTAACATGGGGTCAGTGAACTGAAAGAGTAAGAGAACAGGAAAGAAATCATGAGCATAATTCTCATTATACAGGCATGGTAAGTCAGACTGACAGGCAGCTGCAAATTTTCTCAGCAGGAGCTATAGTGAAATGCTGCTTAGCAACACCCGAAGGCAGATGACAATGACAACTATACAAAGAGCTGGAGAATCGGATTTAAGCATGACAATCATACCATCTTACAATTGCCTATTGACCAACCAAGCAACAACTAATTCTGGTTAAGTGGTAAAATCTGGTGACTGTACTGCCTTTGCTTTACTACTTTTATTTCCTATCTTTTTTAAAGGTGGGAAAAATAATGTCTGAGCCAATAAAATTCAGGCATGGCCTTGCATAGTGATACTACTCTGAAAGCATTTTAAGAAACATCTTAAAACTTTACAGGATGTTGTGGAGATTGGCTGTGAGTTAGTGGACCCATAAAATTCAAGGTGATCTCATTATTATTTGTGATATCTTTTCTTCAGATTGAATGTATAATCATTTTCAAGTTTTGATACACATTAGAATCATCCATGGAGCTTGAGTAGGATAGAGATTCTAATGCAGATATGCTGAATCAGAATCTTTAAGCATGACCTGGCTACCAATATTTTGAAAAAGATCCCAGATAATTTTTTTTGCACCCAAAGTTGAAAATTACTATAACATAACATATAATCATTTAAGACAAAATTTTATGTGCATGATAATCATCTCGGGAGCTTGTTAAACATGTGGAGTCTCAGGACACTGGGAAGTTTTGAATTCAGTTGGCCTGGTATGGGCTATGTAATTTCCGTATTTAACCAGCATTCCAAGAAACACCGCATGACGCAGGTGTCATCAAATCACACTCTGAGCAACGTTTTTAAATTTTTTGGTGGGTGGGGGGAGAATGCAAAGAAAACAAAATAGGCAAATACCACCAGGCAGGGGTCCAGAATGTGGCAACTACTGACCTGAGTGATGTTTGTGAATATCTGCTCAGACATTCTCTCGCACAGAACCACCATCAGCTGCAGGACAAGCAGCTTCTGCTCTTGGCCTTCCACAAGAAGAGTCTGATGTTGCTCTAATTCCAAGAGGCTCTTGCTGGAGAAGGGCTTAGTTTTTAATTCTGCTTCATTTTCTGTGGCCACATGAGTCAACTCCTACAAGGGTGGCAGGGAAGAAAAAGTGAAGATAAAGCCAGTAGAACTAAGGCCTTCCCAAACATAAGTAGAAACCTCTGTGTGAACTGTATGTTTAAAGAAATAGTCTGTGTTTGTGGCAACATTATTTGTAATGGCCAAAACTTGGAGACAACCTAAATGTGCAGCAATAAGAAAACATTACAATGTATTTATTATATCACAGCAGTTAAAATAAATGAATTAGATTTATATGGGTATCAGTACATTATTGAGTGAAAAATATAAGTTGCAGAATATGTACAGTATGATGTCATGTATATAAAAATGTAAAATCTCATTAAAAAATATATACACACACAAAGAAATAGTTTGACAAGCTTTTTGTTTTGTGAGTATTTTTATGATTTCTACTAGCAGTCTTCCTTGAACTGAGACCTGAGACCACCTCACATTCTCAAACCCCTTTTGGAGACCATTAGATGCCTCCAACACTACCGCCCTTTTCCTCTAACATACTTAGAACTAAACTTCTACTAAGAAATCATGTATTTCTGTGGGTTTTGTAGGCTATTCACCTACTCTTCACTGTTGTAAATTTCCTTGGGAAGTAAAAACCTTGAGTTTCCTAATAAATAATTAGGGCTTTACCAAAGTAATTGACAGTTTAGAGTAGTAGTACTCAACTGTGCCTGGGCAATTTTCAACCCCAGGGGACATTTCACAATGTCTGGGATATTTTGGCTGTCATAATTGAGGGGTAATCTAATTAGTGGAGGTCAGAATGCTTCTAAATACCCTACAATGCACAAGACAGCCACTCACACAAAAAATGTATCTGGCCCAAGGTGTCAATAGTGTCAGGGTGGAGATAACCTGTTTTAGAGCAAAGTCCTTTTATTTGTTTGCTTGTCTATTAAACCATTTTTTTTTTTTTTTTTTTGAGGCAGGGTCTCACTCTGTCACCCAGGCTGCAGTGGATTGGTAAGATGTTGGCTCACTGAAACCTCTGCCTCCTGGGTTCAAGCGATCCTGTCACCTTAGCCCGCTGAGTAGTTGGGACTAGAGGCACAAGCCATTATGCCAGGCTAACTTTTTGTGTTTTTGGTAGAGACAGGGTTTTGCCATGCTGCCCAGGCCAGTCTTCAATGCCTGAGCTCAGGTGATCCACTTAGCTTGGCCTCCCAAAGTGCTGGGATTACAGACGTGAGCTACCATGCCCAGCCTGGAACACTTTTTTGAAGTATACAATTAAGAGCACATCCCCTTGGAATGTTATTTAGAAAAAGTATCACTGGGCATGAGGATAGGTGTGAACATGGGAGGCAAGAAAGCATCAAAAAGTGTTCCCTACTTCAAGTTCTAGAAATGTTAGGCCTGATTCCTTCCTTGAATTCTCCTATGCCCACAGAAACCTTAAACTCTCTTAGATTTCTTTTAGAGTAGACACTTTGGCGAAAGAGTTGAGAAAGCAGAGCTGGAGGTAACTGGTTTATGATGTCATATAGTGCAACAAAGAGTAACATTATGGGGTATAAGTTACTGTCAGAGAATAGAAGAAAAGGAAGCAGACCACAACCACTGGCCCTAAGAAACAAACCCAGGAAAGGCTTCAAGTGCCCACAAAATGAAATGAAAGAGGCAAAATTGCTAAATCTCATTTGCAAATAGCTGACAATACAACAGTCAGAAGGATACGGGATTACTCTACAGCTGTAAAACCTGCTATTAACTTCAAAAGGGTTCTTACTGTCAACATGGAGCAAAGATTAATTCTTTCATAGACTGAGGGGCCTGCTTTGTTCATCTCTAAAATGTCAGTGCCGATTACTTGGGGAAGTAGTAGATAACATGGGTATAATGAAGGTAGGCTTCTTCTTTTTACCAATCCAAAGGCCACTAAAAAATAAATTCCTTTATGTCCTCTGATCATTTTCCCTAAAATAGGACCTACATTTTAGGACCTAAAATTATAAATGCCTTGAAAATTCAAAGGGTCTCCTGAAACTTCCCTGGAATAACAATAACCAGGAACTACTTGTACTTCTTACTTTCAAACAGAAGATGAAGAAGTCTCCTGACAAACCGCATTCTTGGCAGAGGGACAGCAAGTCCCCAAGATGCTCCACCTGGTCCTGCTCTGAGGATACCTTCTGGTACAGGGCTTCATCTTCATCTTCGTCACTGCAATGAAGGGTAAAATTCATCTTGGCAGTGTCACCAGAGATATACATATTTTTAAACCCCACAGAAATCTCCTAAAGTAACATGTGATGTCCAAACAATCATTAAAAAGATCCCCAAAATTTAACTTACTTTACTATTTCTCCATTCTGAAAAAAGTATTGATTCTCAGAAACAAGCCTGTTATGTCCTGCATGGTCATTTCCTCAAATAGGGAAAGATTCATGAAGATGGATGTTAGCCGGACACAGTGTTGCACACCCGTAGTGTACTAGGAGGCTGAGGCAGGGAGACTGCTTGAGCTCAGGAGTTTGAGGTTGTAATGCATTATGATCACAACTATGAACTGCTACTGCGCTCCAGCCAACATAGACGACATGGCAAAATCTCAGTTCTTTTTTTTTTTTTTTGGAGATGGAGTCTCACTCTGTTGCCCAGGTTGGAGTGCAGTGACACGATCTCAGCTCACTGCAACCTCCATCTCCTGGGTTCAAGCAGTTCTCCTGCCTCAGCTTCCTGAGTAGCTAGTACCACAGGTACACACCTGCATGCCTGGCTAATTTTTTGTATTTTAGTAGAGATGGGGTTTCACCCTGTTGCCCAGGCTGGTTTCGAACTCCTGAGCTCAGGCAATCCACCCGCCTAGGCCTCCCAAAGTGTTAGGATTACAGGTGTGAGCCACTGCACCCGGCAGATCTCATTTCTAAAAAAAAAAAAAAAAAAAAAAGCTGGATGTTGAAGAATTACTATTATTTCATAAGTTGCAAAAGCAAGGAGGAATTAAAGTATAAGTTACATGCAGGTATTCTGGATCCTGAGGAAAAACAAAGAAAGAGACAGCTGCAAAGTAAGGCTAGATCACAGAGGGCCAAAAAAAAAAAAAAGATCACAGAGGGCCTTAGATGTCATTCAAAGGAACTCTGCCTTTTTAATTTTATTTTAATTTTTCCTGGCAACTTTCATTTAATTTTTTTTTTTTTTTTTTTTTTTGAGACGGAGTTTCACTCATGTTACCCAGGCTGGAGTGTGATGGCGCGATCTCGGCTCACCGCAACCTCCGCCTCCTGGGTTCAAGCAATTCTCCTGCCTCAGCCTCCTGAGTAGCTGGGATTACAGGCACGCACCACCATGCCCAGCTAATTTTTTGTATTTTTAGTAGAGACGGGGTTTCACCATGTTGACCAGGATGGTCTCGATCTCTTGACCTCGTGATCGACCCGCCTCGGCCTCCCAAAATGCTGGGATTACAGGCTTGAGCCACCGCGCCCAGCCTTTTAATTTTTTTTTTTTTTAAAGGAACTCTGACTTTTTTCTGATGAGCCACTGAAGGGTTATGGGCAGCAGAAAAAGACATGATCATCATGGGAGGACATGCAGTCAACCTCAACTGAGAGGAACCAATTAGCTGAAATAGGAAAATGCATAAAGGTTCGGAAAAATGAGTAGGTTGAATGTGATTACCAAGGCCAGGGTGGTCTTACAAAATCTGGCTACACCAGTGCTATGATTACTGCAAAAATTTCAAGAATTGTTTGTTTATTTGTTTGTTTTGAGACAGGGTCTCACTTGTTGCCTAGGCTGGAGTGCAGTGGTTCGTTCATGGCTCACTACAGCCTCAACCCCCAAGGCTGCGGCAATCCTCCCACTTCAGCCTCCCAAGCAGCTGGGACTACAGAGGTGCACCATCATGACCAACTAATTTTTGTATTTTTTTGTAGAGAGCGGGTTCTGACATATTGCCCAGGCTGGTCAAGAAATTTTTATACTTTCTCATGAGGTGCTATGGCTTTTAGCTTTTAATTCTTCTGACAGGTGAAGAGACCAAGATACTATATATATAATACACACACACACACACACATTTTTTTTTTTTAAGAAATGGGGTCTTGCTATGTTGCCCAGGCTGGTCTTAAACTCCTGGTCTCAAGCAGTCCTTACACCTTGGCTTCCCCAAAGTGCTGGAACTACCAGTATGAGCCACCAAAACCAGCCCAAGATACTATATTATTATACCACATCATCATATAAACAAATACAAAGGAACTGAAGATGTAATAAAAAGCAAAATGCTAATAAAATGTGAAAAGGAAATAAGACACTGGTTGACTTTTGTTTTCCTCTTTATGTACTTTTTGTATTATACAAATAATATGTGTTATTTCTGTGACCAATGAAATAAATTTTTTTCAGACTAAATTGAGAAAAAAATGACAGATGTTGCCGAGTGAGGTGGCTCACGCCTGTAATCCCAGCACTTTGAGAGGCTGAGGCAGGTGGATCACGAGGTCAGGAGTTCAACACCAGCCTGGCCAACACAGTGAAACCCCATCTCTATTAAAAACACAAAAAATAGCTGGGCATGGTGGCGGGTGCCTGTAGTCCCACCTACTTGGGAGGCTGAGGCAGGAGAATTGCTTGAACCCGGGAGGTGGAACTTACAGTGAGCTGAGATCATGCCACTGCACTCCAGCTTGAGTGACAGAGCCAGACTCAGCCTCAAAAACAAAACAAAACAGAAACACAGGACAACTATCTTAAGTACTACTCTTAAAATTTCAACAATAAAAAGTAAATTCCAAACAATTATATTTAATTCCAGAAAAATAAAAACTCTAGATCTAAAGATCATAAAATCCAAGCTGCTCTTATAGAGTTTCTTTAAAGAAACTTCTTTTTTATTTTTTAAGACAGAGTCTTGCTCTGTCCCCCAAGCTGGAGTGCAGCCTCCACCACCCAGGTTCAAGTGACAGTCTTGCCTCAGCCTCCCGAGTAGCTGGGACTACAGGTGCCTGCCACCACAACAGACTAATTTTTGTATTTTTAGTAGAGACGGGGTTTAATCATGTTGGCCAGGGTGGTCTTGAACTCTTGACCTCAAGCAATCTACCTACCTGGGCCTCCCAAAGTGCTAGGATTACAGGCATGAGCCACTGAGCCAGGCTCTTCTTTTTTTTTTTTTGAGAGAGAGTCTCATTCTGTTACCCCAGATGGAGTGCAGTGGTGCAATCTCGGCTCACTGCAATCTCCGCCTCCTGGGTTCAAGCAATTCTCCTTCCTCAGCCTCCCGAGTAGTTGGGACTACAGGCGCACGCTACTACACCCAGCTAATTTTTTTGTATTTTTTAGTAGAGACGGGGTTTCACCATGTTGGTCAGAATGGTCTCGATCTCTTGACCTCATGATTCACCCACCTTGGCCTCCCAAAATACTGGGATTACAGGTGTGAGCCACTGTGTCTGGCCTAATTTTTGTATTTTTAATAGAGATGGGATTTCACCATGTTGGCCAGGCTGGTCTGAAACTCCTAACCTCAGGTGATCCACCTGCCTCAGCCTTATAAAGTGCTGGGATTACAGGTGTGAGCCACTATGCCTGGCCAAAAACATCTTCTTGAGAACTGTTGCTAGGCAGAATAGCAGTTTGAGTTTGTACTGATAATTGTTTGCAATCTATGAGTTTTTCTATTTTCCTCAAGTCCATCAAACTGAAGAGGTGTTTTAAAACTATATCAAGTTAACTATGAATATATAATTATAGTTCAATACCTCAACACACAGCAGCACTTTGAATGTGATGTGAAATCCAAACAGGATAGCTGTCATCCATTATTATTACATGGACTATGACCAACAGGAATTTATGTTCTGAGGTAATAACATCAGATTATCCAGAAAGTGGAAATAATTTAAAACATACAATTGTGAGATGTTGGAGAAATAAATGATCCATTCCACTAATATTTATTAAGTACTTTCTAATGAATACCTATGAGAAATCTCCATCATAAAATGAGCACAAAAGATAGCTATTAGACAATTTCCCTCAGGAATAAATCTGACTATAAACACACACATATACCATTTGGAGAGTCAGAAAGAGCACTGGATTATTATGGTGTTAAGGGTGAACATGTGTCTGTGCTTTACTCTGATTAACTGGCAAAGATGGTGGAGTAAGCAGGCTTGTTGTAATGCAGAGCTGTGAGGCTCCAGTAAACTGCACCAACTATTAGCAGGCACCTTGGAAAAAAACCTGGAGGATTATTTAAGGCTCACATTTCATTTAGAGAATATAAATAGCAGGCACCTCAGCGACATGAGTTTCTGGTTTCTTTTCTATCAGCACCCCTTAGTGGTTGAATCATTGAATGGCCTTTTGGGCAAAATTAAATCTGAAGAGAGACAGTAATGGATGGGTGGACTCACCTAATGGCCTCTTTGATGGTAATCATAATGCCACCTTGAGTGGCAACTCTAAACTGACACAGAGAATGGAGAGAGGGCACAGCCTTGTCCAACCCTGCAAATCCTTTCAGGCTGGCAATTGCCTTCTTCCTTTCCAGCTTCCCCAGAATCCATAATAAGATCTCTTGGCAAAGTGACCTGGCAGAAAAAGCAGTTATGAATGAGCTTGTCATCTTACTCCATGCATCTAACAAGCTAACATAAAAAAAGAAAGAAAGGCTGTCAGGTTCCACTGCATTCTAAATGCTGGCACAATTTCCTAGTACTACTGAAATGAAGGAGAGGAAAGTATGCTTCTTGTGAATTTCAGAATGCAAATATCCTGAAATTCAATGACTGACTAATCCTTGGCTGTGGAAGCAACCCTGATATGCCACATGAGCCCCACGTGATTTCTTTTTTTTTTTTTTTTTTTTTTTTTTTTTGGTAATTCCAAGTGTACTACTGCCTTTGCATCAGGCACTGTCAGAGAAAGTATACACGGATAAAAACCATCTACTCTCAGCAGGACTAATAGCTGGACACCAAGAAGCAGCATATCAACAAAATATCACTGATTCCTCAACCCCTTTCATCTGTGCCAGTCAATTAGGAGAGGAACTAAAACAATGTTCACATGTTCCTTGTCAGTCTCTGATGAGAACATGACAGTGCTGTGAGAACTTGGGTTTTAAAACAAAAACAAGAGGCCTGGCGCAGTGGCTCACGCCTGTAATCCCAGCATTTTGGTAATCACCTGAGGTCAGGTGTGCAATATCAGCCTGGCCAACATGGTAAAACCCTGTCTCTACTAAAAACACAAAAACTGGCCAGGAGCGGTTGCTCATGCTTGTTGTAATCCTAGCACTTTGGTAGGCGGGTCACGACGTCAAGAGATTGAGACCATCCTGGCCAACATGGTGAAACCCCATCTCTACTAAAAATACAAAAAATTAGCTGGGTGTGGTGGTGGGCACCTGTAATCCCAACTACTTGGGAGGCTAAGGTAGGAGAATTGCTTGAACCTGGGAGGCGGAGGTTGCAGTGAACTGAGATCAAGCCATTGCACTCCAGTCTGGGTGAGTGAGTGAGACTCTGCTCAAAAACAAACAAACAAACAAACAAAAAAGCCTAGCCTGGCATGGTGGCAGATGTCTGTACTCCCAGCTACCCAGGGGGCTGAGGCAGGAAAATCATTTGAACCCAGGGGGCGGAGATTGCAGTGAGCTGAGATCATGCCACTGCCCCCAATTCTGGGTGACAGAGTGAGAGTCTGTCTCAAAAAAAACAAAAACAAGAGTTATTTTGTGGACTGTCCCTTGAAACCAAGTTCACAGATGTATAGTCTCCCTCTTCCACTGCATTCTCTCTTGTCATTGCCGTTGTGGCTGTGGGCTACAATAGTGTGCTGACCCAAGCTGAAGAGCCGAGAACATTATGCAAGCTTTGAATAGTACAAAAGATGGTGTTTCCTCCACCACGTAGCAATGGTGATAATGATAGCTACCATTTACTGAGCTTACTATTTGCCGGGGACTGTGCTAAACACATTAATGCATATTTAGTCTTCACAATAACTCTGTGAAGAAGGTACCATTATTGTATATCGGATTACATGCGGGGATCACCAAACACCAAAAATCATAATTCTTTAGGACTTGAGATAGGATAACTCTTACCTGGAGGAAGAAACAACATAAATTACTGTGAGAATGGAGCTTATACAAAATGAATCCTACTTAAATACTATGACAAAGGAGTATTTTCTGGGTGACTAAGAAATCCCTTCTTTCTAAACAACACACTGCATCACCAACACCAAATCCCAGGCTAAATTACAAAGTGCCACATTCAGATCTAGATTTCCCAACTTGTTTTCTAACTCCCCACAAGGTCATTATGATCCATCCCCTATTTCCTCCTTCCTAGACAAGTTATTGTAGCATTTCTCACTGATCAAAAAGTGGCATGTTTATACATGTAAACAGAGATTTTGTCTTTGAGATCCAGGACAGAGGCTGTGGAAAGTCATTCTAAAAACTGTATTCAATGCTCTGGGATCTGCAAAATTCTCTTTCTTTTCTAGATGAGCAAAATAGGAAGAGCCCAGTGATTTCCTGACTTTGAAAGAAAATGGTAATTTCAAAGTGGCAAAGTCTTTTTTTTTTTTTTTTTTTTTTTTTGAGACGGAGTTTCGCTCTTGTTACCCAGGCTGGAGTGCAATGGCGCAACCTCGGCTCACCGCAACCTCCGCCTCCTGGGTTCAGGCAATTCTCCTGCCTCAGCCTCCTGAGTAGCTGGGATTACAGGCACGTGCCACCATGCCCAGCTAATTTTTTGTAGTTTTAGTAGAGACGGGGTTTCACCATGTTGACCAGGATGGTCTCGATCTCTTGACCTCGCGATCCCCCCGCCTCGGCCTCCCAAAGTGCTGGGATTACAGGCGTGAGCCACCGCGCCCGGCCTGTGGCAAAGTCTTATATTCAAAATAAGAACAAAAACAACATGCAAAAAAGGCGTCACAATTTATAAACAAATAAGATTCTATTTATAAACAAATAACGGTCTCTTGATTGTTTACCTTATGTGAGATACACTCTGCTTAGTAAAACAGTAGAGAAGAAAAAGCACTCCTAGAACTGGAAGCAGAGAATCCATCAAAACTGTTAAAGGTTCATTCCCAATCACGTACACCTAGGGAAAAGGAAATGGTGAAGAATAATTCCATGACTGCCTGGCCAGAGCAAAGAGAATCACATACCAGACACCTAGCAGGGCTCAGTGTCTTTCTTTTCGAGAGGGGGTTTCACTCTTGTTACCCAGGCTGGAGTGCAATGGTGTGATCTCGGCTCACTGCAACCTCTGCCTCCCAGGTTCAAGCAATTTTCCTGCCTCAGCCTCCCAAGTAGCTGGAATTACAGGCATGTGCCATCACGCCCAGCTAATTTTTGTATTTTAACTAAAGACGAGGTTTCACCATGTTGGCCAGGCTGGTCTCGAACTCCTCCCACCTCAGCCTCCCAAAGTGCTGGGATTACAGGTGTGAGCCACCATGCCTGGCCAGGACTGTGTCTTAAGCAATATCTCACCCTAATCACACTATTTTAGTTCCAAGGATATGCTCAGATATGGCAATGAAACCATTTGAGTTTGGTAGACAGGCTGAAACAAGAGAGGGAACTGGAGCAGCAGTGTTTCGTGTGTGCAGTCTCTAGAACTGCCTAGAATGGGTCAACTAACCCATTTTCTGACCTCTTCCTTTCCTACTTTTGACTATGTCTGAGTTTCCTAATCTGACTATTGTTTAACTATTTGATAACTGTCCTTCTGCTGAAGGCCCTGCTATTAGGAACAAGTAATTACTACCAAAGGGAAAAACTTAAAACTAGATTTGAAAAATCAAACAAAACCAAACCCAAAACATTTCTTACTCCAGATTCATCACTTTTAAGATGTGACCAACACATGGATATGTCCTATTCTCCCTAATTCTACAAATGTTCAAAGAAATTATACTGTAGGGCTGGGCACAATGGCTCATGTCTGTAATCCCAGCATTTTTGTAAGTCATGGAGGGAGGATTGTTTGAGGCCAGGAGTTCAAGCCCAGCTGTGCAACAGAGCAAGACCCCATCCCTACAAAAAAAATTTAAAAATTAGCCAGGTGTGGTAGCGCACGCCTACAGTCCCAACTACTTGGGACTGTACTTGGGAGGCTGAGGCAGGAAGATCATTTGAGCCCAGGAATTCAAAGCTGCAATAAGCTGTGATTATGCTACTGCCCTCCAGCCTAGGTGGCAGAGCAAGACCCTGTCTCTTAAAAAAAAAAGAAAAGTGGCTGGGCACGGTGGCTGACGCCTGTAATTCCAGCACATTGGGAGGCCAAGGTGGGTGGATCACCTAAGGTTGGGAGATCGAGACCAGCCTGACCGACATGGAGAAACCCCAACTCTACAAAAAAAAAAAAAAAAAAAAGAAAGAAAAAACGAGTAATTGCACTGTTCACCTAGATCTTAACTGTGTAGACACAGTTAAGTGTGTGAGATGTTGACTACGAAAAGAATTTAAAAAAAAAAAGATAAGTGTGTGAGGATGGTGACTTTTTTTTTTTTTAAATAGAGATTTGGTTCACAGCCAAAGATGGTGACTTTTATTAACAATCATAATGTTGCATATTTTAGTTGTACCTTTCAATAAGGCCAGCACAAATGCACTCAATTCAACAAACTTTTACTGAACACTCACTGAGTTTAAAGTACAGTTCTAGGTATGGTAGTAAATATAAAAATCAGTAAGGGTCTTTATCTTCATATTGCTTGTAATTTATGGGAAGACTAAAACAAGTAAACATATTATTTTTATTATTATTTGAGATGTGGTCTCTCTCAACCAGGCTAGAATGTAGTGGTGAAATCATAGCTCACCGCAGCCTCGATCTCTAAGCTCAAGTGATAGTCCCACCTCAGCTTCCTGGATAGCTGGGACCAAAGGCACACAGCACCATGCACAACTAGTTTTTTGTATTTTTAGTAGAGATGGGGTTTTGCCATGTTGCCTGGGCTGGTCTCAAACTCCTGGGCTCAAGCAATCCTCCTGCCTCATCCTCCCACAGTGCTGGAATTACAAGCACCAGCCACTGCACCCAGCCAAGTAAACCAATAATAATGATAAAGCAGATAATTGAAAGTATCTTAAGAAGTGCAAAAACATTATTCAAAACTCCAATTAAACACAATAGAATTTCAAAATGTAATTCTGTTATAATAAATTAATTACAACCTGATAGAATGGACAGTGACAATGGTAAAAAAAGAAAGAAAAGGAGCTGACAATGATTATGCTCATGGTATATGTTCCAGGACCTACGATAGGTTTTTATCTTCCAAGTACTATGCTAGACTCTTTAAAGAGTTAGCTTGTTAAAATTATAACAGTCTCACAAAGTCAGAATTAACAGCCCTATTTTGAGGGTGAAGGGAGCCCAGTGAGATGGCTCACACCTGTAATCCTAGTACTTAGCGAGGCCAAGGAGGGAGGAGCACTTGAGCCCAGGAGTTTGAGAACAGCCTGGGCAACATGGTGAGACCCCATCTCTATAAAAAACAAATAAAATAAAAGGTGAGGGAAGGGAAGCTTAAAGAGGCCCTTATTTATAGAAAGAGTATTGAAATAGGAATCAATGTTGTTCATAAGAAACTAAAGATCATGGAGGCACTTTCATGAGCTGGAAAAAAAATCTCTGTGTTTTCCCAACGAATCCTGTCTCTTTAAAATCAGTCCTAATTTTTCACATCACTTAAGCCCCCTGACTCCTCTCTGGAGTCTGTTAGCCAAGGAGCCAGCTTCCTGTGCATGATCTAATCTCCATAAGCCCAACTAAATGAAGCGCTGTGTACAGCAGCGTTCAGAAGTCATGCGCAGGCCCAGTGATGATATCACCAATTACAAGAGGCAAAAGAAGAGATCCCCCAGATAACGTAAGGACCTATTGTTAGGCTTTGGATCCTGTGTTCTCAGAGGTAATCTCTGTGGAGCCATCCTTCCTTACCAGGATTTTTTGTACACACACACACACACACACACAAATAAACCCCAAAACAACAACAAAAAAACAAAAAACAAATGGAGTTAAGTCTTCATTATTTACTGGCTTGATAGGGCCAAAGCACCCCAAACTTTAACATGAACTCAATTGAGCACACTCCTCAGGGGTAAGTGTTATTGCTGATAAACTCCTCTAATTTGGCCAGACGCTGTGCCCCATGCCCATAATCCCAGCACTTTGGGAGGCCAAGGTGGGTGGATCACCTGAGGTCGGGAGTTTGACACCAGCCTGACCAACATGGTGACACCCTGTCTCTACTAAAAAAACAAAGTTAGCTGAGCGTGGTGGCACATATCTGTGATCCGAGCTACTTGGGAGGCTGAGGCAGGAGAATTGCTTGAACCCAGGAGGTGGAAGTTGCAGTGAGCAGAGATCACACCATTGTGCTCCAGCCTGGGCAACAAGAATGAAACACTGTTTAAAAAAAAAAAAAAATTCCGCTTATTTTTTCTTTGCTTCTTCCTTACACTTTTCTGTATCTTCTTACAAGGAACAAGTACGACTTTTATATTTGGAAAATAACGTATAGCTATTTATACATATATATTACTTATTTTTTAAAAAAGGTTCAACAAATATGTACTGAGTGCCATTTTTGTGCTACCACACTTGCAGTTCTGCAGATATGGTGCTGAACAACGTATCTGCTTCAAGGAGCTAACGTTCTAATTGGAAAGACAGGCAAGAAACAACTATATAATACCAGGTAGTGACAAGTGCTAGGAAGAAAGTAAAGCAGGTTATATGGATAATGATGAGGGGAAGAGAATGCAGAAAGAAAGAAAAATTAAGAATAACCCTTACTGGCTGGGCGCAGCGGCTCACGTCTGTAATCCCAGAACTTTGGGAGGCAAGCGGTCAGGACTTTGAGACCAGCCTGGCGAACATGGTGAAACCCCATCTCTACTAAAAACACAAAAATTAGCCGGGCATGGTGGTACACGCCTGTAATCCCAGCTACTCAGGATGCTGAGGCAGCACAATCACTTGAACCCAGGAGGCAGAGGTTGTAGTGAGCCAAGATCACACCATGGCATTCCAGTCTGGGCAACAGAGCAAGAAGCTGTCCCAAAAAAAGAGAATAACCCTTATCAATTTACCAACTAGTATCTATCAAGTTCACAGATAGAAACAGAGAAATAGGACTTTTTTTTTTTTTTTTTTTTTTTTTTTTTTAGTGAAGACTTAGAATTATGGTTTCCTTTTGGTTCAATCTGATAAATAAATGTTTTCTATGTATCTTGTTTTTTTTGAGATGGAGTCTCACTCTGTCACCCAGGCTGGAGTGCAGGTGGCATGATCTCAGCTCGCTCACTGCAACCTCAGCCTCTCAAGTAGCTGGGACTACAGGCATGTGCCACCATGCCTGGCTAATTTTAGTAGAGACGAAGTTTCATCATGTTGGCCAGGCTGCTACAGTATCTTAAAGAATGTCAATGGCCTTTCCTTGATATATACACAATTGTCACCTTCTTTCCAACACTAATAGTAAATTTCCTCTGTACTGAGCTAAAATCTAACTCCCTTTAAGCTTCCCTGATGGAAGTACATGTATCATTTACAAGTTTTGGGCTGGGTGCCATGGCTCATGCCTAAAATCCCAGCACTTTGAGGCTGAAGTGGGAAGATCACTTGTGCCCAGGAGTTCAAGACCAGCCTGGGCAACATAGCAAGACCCTCATTTTTACAAAAAGCAAAAATTAGCTGGCCAAGGTGGTGCACGCCTATACTCCCAGCTACTCAGGAGGCTGAGGCAAGAGGATCTCTTGAGCCCAGGAGTTCAAGGCTGCAGTGAGCCATTGCACTCTAGCCCAAGCAACAGAGCAAGATTCTGCCTCTAAAAAATTAATTAAAATAAAAAATAAAAGTTTTGGGCTGAGCATAGTGGCTCATATCTGTAACCCCACCACTTAGGGGGGCTGAGGAGGGAGGATCACTTGAGTACCAGAGTTTGAGACCAGCCTGACCAACATGATGAAACCCTATCTCTACTAAAAATACAAAAATTAGCCCATGTGGTGAGGTGGGCCTATAATTCCAGGTACTCAAGAGGCTAAGGCAGGAGAATCAATGCTTGCACCCAGGAGGTGGAGCTTGCAGTGAGCCGAGATCACAGCTACTGCACTCCAGCCTGGGTGACAGAATGAGACACTGTCTCAAAAATAAATAAGTAAAATAAAAATTACATAAAAAGTTTTAGACTAGCCATCTGAAAATAAAAATCAATAATCAAAATCAGTTTCACAAAACTGTATAATTGACATTTAAAAATAATAAAAATATCTAATTTTTAATTTTATCTGCCTTAAGCACTGCTATGCATCCTAATGACCAGACTGATTTTGGAGATGAAAGATATGCAATGGCGCTTATTAAACTGACCCAGCTCAAATTCTACCTCCTCCATCAGCCTATCATATATTTACTCTTCCACTGTTCATTCACTCATTCATTGTTTTTTGTATTATTTCTACTTAACAACCTATGATAAAAATGCTCCTAAGAAGCGTATCACTGAAAGTTTCCTTTCATTTTTTTTTGAGGTGGCATCTCACTCTCTCGCCAGGCTGGAGTGCAATGGCGCAATCTTAGCTCACTGCAACCTCGCCTCCTAGGTTTAAGCGATTCTCCCGCCTCATCCTCCCGAGTAGCTAGGAGCACAGGCATGCGCCACCACACTGAGCTGATTTTTTGTATTTTTAGTAGAGATGGGGTTTCATCATGTTGGCCAGGATGGCCTCTATCTCTTGATCTGCCTGCCTCAGGCTCCCAAAGTATTGGGATTACAGGCGTGAGCCACTGTGCCTGGCAAAAGTTTCCTTTTTTAACAGTATAACAGCAGAGTATGTCTCACATAGAGTTATTTATAAATATTTCCACTGCCTTCAAGGAACTCCTAGTCAGGTAGACAGAGTTACAGTAGTGTGTGCGCCATAGCTAAGATCATCCTACCACTTATTGCAGAGCAGCCCTCTAAGCTTAGATGAAGGATCTAAGTGGACTTCTCTGAGTCTGCTTCCTTTCGTGTAAAATGAGGTTGGATGAATGGAGCTGTAAGACCACTTTTGTATCTCATCTATGATTCTCTGACTTGACTGCAAGTTTGCTCATATCCTTCACTCCTTTTGGCACCTCAATCATTAAGAAGTGAGACTCGTTGAAAACAACCACCCCTCCAAAAAAAAAAAAAAAAAAAAAAAAAATCCAAAACAACTGAAGCTTTAACATGACCAGATGTAACAAGTTTCTAACCCTTCCTCATATGCTTTCTGTTATGCTATCAGTCCTGAAGTTGGCCCTTTAGGAGTGAAATCGTGTTCAGCTGAAAGGTTTTCTGGTTACTCTAGGTATTTCTACAACTAGGGATCCCCAAACAAAATACCAAGATATGGGAAAGCTGAAGCAGTGAAGGGGGAGACTCTGAAGGTAGCTTTTCAATTGTGTGGTATGATAAAAGCCTCTGTAGGGGTAAGTGAAAGGATGATTGGAAGAAAGGCTGAACCCGGCCAGGCGCAGTGGCTCATGCCTGTAATCCCCACACTTTGGGAGGCCGCCTCAGGTAAGGGGTTCAAGACCAGCCTGGCCAACATGGTGAAACTCCGTCTCTACTAAAAATACAAAAACTTAGCAGGGTGTGGTTGGTGGCGCATCCTCCTGGTGGAGCCTCCCAGCTACTCCGGAGGCTCAGGCAGGAGAATCCCTTGAACCTGGAAGGCAGAGGTTGGAGTGAGCTAGGATCATGCCACTATACTCCAGCCTGGGCGACAGAGAGACTTCGTCTCAAAAAAAACAAAAAAACAAAAAACAAAACAAAAAAGGTTGAACCTCCACTTACCTGTGGCTTTTCAAATATAACATATAGGAAGAGCTGAAGGGCAAAGTCAGAGGCCAATGTGGATCAATGAAAACAGATTAGACAAGGATACAGACTGGTACCAACAACCCCAGTGGCAGCCTGGGGATTTCCACATTCCTTTCTGACTGCACCTCAGCTTTCTTTTGCAAATCCAGCCAGCTAAAATATGAGGTGTCTGCGGTTAAGCCTTACAATCCTTCATCTAAGCTTAGAGGGCTGCTCTGCAATAAGGGGTAGGATGATCTTAGCTATGGCCCACACACTGCTGTAACTCTGTCTACCTGACTAGGAGTTCCTTGAAGGCAGCAGTTGGCTCTTAATCACTTCTGTATTTGTAAGCGTCTGGCAAAGTGTCTGGCTTTCATTAAATACTTAATAAATGTTTTGTGACTTGAATCAAAGAATAAATGAGCAAAGTGGGCTGCTGTTTATTTTCTCAAAAGCTCTATTTTTGTGGGGAAGTTACAATGCCCTATGCATTTCCTTTTTCTTTCTCTTCCTCCCATCCTTCCTTTCTCCCTTCGTCCCTTGCTCCCTCCTTTCCTTCTTCTTTCCCTCTTTCCTTTCCCTCCCTCCCTCCCCCTTTCCATTCCTTTTCCTCCCTCCTCCCCGCTTGCCTTTCCCATTCCCTTCTCCCTCCCTTCCTCCCTTTTTTTTTTTTTTTTTTTTTTTTTTTGAGACGGAGTTTCGCTCTTGTTACCCAGGCTGGAGTGCAATGGCGCTATCTCGGCTCACCGCAACCTCCGCCTCCTGGGTTCAGGCAATTCTCCTGCCTCAGCCTCCTGAGTAGCTGGGATTACAGGCACGCGCCACCATGCCCAGCTAATTTTTTGTATTTTAAGTAGAGACAGGGTTTCACCATGTTGACCAGGATGGTCTCGATCTCTTGACCTCGTGATCCACCCGCCTCGGCCTCCCAAAGTGCTGAGATTACAGGCTTGAGCCACCGCACCCGGCCCTTCCTTCCTTTCTTAAACTGTAGCTAGAGGCGATTCCATCCGTGCTAACTAACAGAGCAGAATCAAAGAACTTCAGGCATGGAAGGGAGAGCAGACTGAGCAAAGCTGGACTTTACACTGGCTTGTACAGCATCTAACTTCAATATCTGGAGGATGGAATTTTTGAAGGATTAGCTAGAAATTTAAAAGAGAAAGAAGGAAAAAACTGGGTGGAATCAAAATGGTAAAAAACATTAAGAATAAACATGTGTTTCTATTTCAAAGCAAACAAAATAAAAAACACCCCCTCCCCTCCCAGGTAGAAGGGATTCTCCTACCTCAGTCTCTGAAGTAGCTGGGATCACCGGCGCCTGCAACCACACCCGGCTAATTTTTGTATTTTTAATAGAGATGAGGTTTCACCATGTTGGCCAAGCTGATCTTCAACTCCTGACCTAAAGTGATCCATCCACCCACCTCAGCCTCCCAAAAATCTTTGTGTTTTTTTTTTCCCCCCTAAGATGGAGTCTTGCTCTGTTGCTCAGGCTGGAGTGCACTGGTCAATCTCAGCTCCCTGCAACCTCTGCCTCCCAGGTTCAAGTAATTCTCCTGCCTCAGCCTCCCGAGTAGCTGGGATTAGAAACACCTGCCACCATTCCTGGCTTTTTTTTTTTTTTTTTTTTCTTTTTTTTGGTAGTAGAGACAGGGTTTTGCCATGCTGGCCAGGCTGTTCTTGAACTCCTGACCTCAGGTGATTCACCTGCCTTGGCCTCCCAAAGTGCTCGGGTTATAGGCGTGAGCCACTGCACCCGGCCTAATTTTTGTATTTTCAGTAGAGATAGGGTTTCACCCTATTGGTCAGGCTGGTCTTGAACTCCTGACCGCAAGTGATCCACCAACCTTGGCCTCCCAAAGTGCTGGGATTACAGGCGTGAGCCACTGCACCCGGCCACGTGCTCCATTTCTCATTTCATAAACTTTCATAACACTGCTAAGCATATCCCTTAGAGATGACTGTAGAGTAGTTGAAAGAGCACAGAGAAGTCAGTAGTCAGGAAACTTGGGTGTGAATTTTGTCTCTGTCACCTTTGTGACTGCCCCAAATTACGTATTAAATGAGTGAATATGGATAAGATATTTAAATCTCTCTTAGTCTCCATTTTCTCATTTATAATGTAGGCATCAAGCTTTTGGCATAAGGACCAATTAAGATAATTTATGTTAAATGATTTTGTGAAATACATACTCCATACAAATGTTAGATTTCTTCCTGAATGTTTTATATTTTTGATGCTATTGTGAATGGAAATATTTTCTTAACTTATGGGCTTATCTTTTACAGGGATATACATGTGTGGGAATACAAACATGACGGGCCTATTCGGAATCAAGCTGACTGAATCCTAACACTGAAATTCAGTACAGGCTGGAACTTGATTTTACACCTCCTAAAGATTAAACTAGTCAAATACAGCCTTCTAAAACATTACAGTGATCTTTTTGATAGTAGTGTTCCAGAACTTCTAATGCACTTGCTGAGTGTAATTAAGACTTGTGAGAGGAAAAAGAACAAGGCAAGTTACCTAATATAGCAAGTATTTTGCACTGTGCATGCTTTCAGAACATATTGCATAAGATCGTCTTTTTAAAAAACAAGTTTCCCTGAACCAAAAGAGAACTGACAGTTTTTTGAGCACTTATGTGCTACAATATGCCATGAACCCACCAAGTTACCTTATTTCATCCCTACAACTTAAGTGTTAAATGAGTTACCTAAAGTCAGATGGACAGTCAACTTTGGAGCCGGATTCCAACCTAGGTCTGGCTGGCTCAAAGGTGCTAAACCATACCACAGAGTCTGAACCAAAGCACTTAGAAAAGCTAACATTTGCAATTCCCACAACCTTGAAGGATACTTCTTTTGCTCTTTTGCTTGTAATTCAAGGTCACAGTTCAATTACACATGGACACTTCCAGAAAGAATGATTGCCAGTGGAGGAACCAAGGTTAGATGGAGACTAACTTTTCACTAAAAAGTTTTTTGTCCTTCCTAAATTTGTACCATGTGCAAACATGATCTTTTCTAAACACAGAAAAGGAGAGTGAAAGAGAAGGAAAGCTTGGTCCCTGGACCTGCTGCCACTCCCCTGCTGTATGATTTGGAACAAATCACTTCACAAAATCTTTTGGATTTTATTTTCTTTACTACAAAATGAGGGGTTAATTTGTCAAAACTCATAGACTACACAACTCCAAAAGTGAACCCCAATGTAAACTATGGACTTGGGATGATACCAAAGCATTAATGTGGGTTCATCAATTGTAAGAAATGTACCAGGCTGTCTGGAGACAGATATATGGGAACTCCCTATACTTTCCACTTAATTTTTCTGTAAACCTAAAACTGCTCTTAAAAAATAAAGTCTATTGGCCAGGCGTGGTGGCTCATACCTGTAGTCCCAACATTTCTGGAGGCTGAGGTAGATCACTTGAGATCAGGAGTTCAAGACCAACCCGGCCAACATGGTGAAGACCTGCCTCTACTAAAAATACAAAAATTAGCTGGACGTGGTGGCACATGCCTGTAATCCCCGCTGTAATTCCAGCTACTCAGAGGCTGAGGCAGGAGAATCACTTGAACCCAGGAGGCAGAGGTTGCAATAAGCTGAGATCGTACTACTGCACTCCAGCCTGAGCGACACAGCAAAACTCCGTCTCAAAAAATAATAATAATAAAGTCTATTTAGAAAGTGAGAGGTTATACTAAATTATTTCTGAAGTTCCTTCCAGTTCTAAGATTCTATTATTCTAATTTACTCTGCAAATCTAATTAAAAATTCAGAAAGAGGAGTCAAATACCCAATCTGACAGAATAACTGTAATTAGAAATTCATTAAGATTAGATGGAGAAAAGACTCGGATAATTAAAGTCAAGATTCCCTGAATCTGGAAACAGAGAGATAAAATGGAAATGAGAATGTAGGAAATAAACTAATTAAGTGCCTCCTAGTCTTTCCTACCCTAACATTTCTTCTGCTTTTAGGAAGAGTGTCAGGCAAGTACTGTGAAGAATACTAAAAGGAAACATTTTCCCCATTTCAGAATCTCGCCAGTCCTCTTAAGAGCAAAAAATGTCCAAATAAGGAATTGTAACTCTCTTATATTGTCCTACCTAGAACCGATCTCTGTGCAATCTAGGCCTCCCTTCACCTCTAGGCAAAGAAATACCCTTTTAATCCTTCTCATACAAGGGAGGACAAATGAATTTAAGCATTCTAGGGATCAGGCCCCAGGCATTCAGAGCAGAAGGAGAGAATGGGGAACCACCGGACTAAAATGTTTTGAGCTGCATATCCCCTTTATGTCTTAGATAATTTTACCAGATATAAGGTACATATATAGAAGTGAGAGCCATTTATGCACATAAAGTACAGGTGGCTATGCCAAGTTTTCAATTCAATTCAGCACCTATGTATGCAACTACATGCGGGGAACCTTCCATCTGGCCCTCCAGAGGTATCAGAACCACCTGCTCTACTCCCTGCTGGAGTGAAGGATGCAAGAGTAAAAAGGCCTCCCCCATAACTATTCCCACCATACAATTTTCATTCAGAGTTGAGGCCACCATGCCAGGCTAATTTTTTTGTATTTTTAATAGAGATGAGGTTTCACCATGTTGGCCAGGCTGGTCTTGAACACCTGACCTCAGGTGATCTGTCAGCCTCGGCCTCCCAAAGTGCTGGGATTACAGGCTTGAGCCACCGTGCCCGACCCTAGGAGGAACTATTTCTAATATGCAATCCCTGCCTTTTTTAAACAAAGTATACTGAACATACCAGCCCCAACAAACTTTGCTTTTCAAATTTTTATGCCCTTTTTGAGTAGTTTTTTGGTGTTCTTTTTTGTTTCTCTCTGCTGGCATTCTCTTATCATTGTGCCTTATTTAGTCTAACTTCTATTTTTTAACTTCAAATTCTGCTATGATCAGAAAAATCAGATAAGCTCCAGTCTGATCAGCATAGTGTATAAAGGTGACACGGGCTGCTCTGCAGCTAGCGCACAGCCTCTGGGGTGGCCACTGACTGGGTGGGTGGTAGCAATGATGGACCTGACAGGAGCTGTCAAGGTGAAAATGCCAAGTGAGGTACCAAGATAAAACAGACCCACACTCCAAAGGAAGACACCAGACTCAGATGAGAACAGATTGGGGATTATAAAAACTGCTCTTCCAGAAAGAGGGGAGAGAAGGATCAAAAGTATGGAAGGGCTGAGCATGGTGGCTCATGCCTGTAATCACAGCACTTTGGGAGGCCGAGGCAGGCAGATCACCTGAGGTCAGGAGTTGGAGACCAGCCCGGGCAATACAGCAAAACCCCACCTCTACTAAAAATACAAAAACTACCCAGGTGTGGTAGCTGGCGCCTGTAATCCCAGCTTCTTGGGAGGCTGAGGCAAGGAATCACTTGAACCTGGGAGGAAGAGTTTGCAGTGAACTGAGATGGTACCACTGCACTCCAGCCTGGGTGACAGAGCAAGACTCCATCTCAAAAAATATAAAATAAGTATGGGTGGGACACGGTGGCTCACACCTGTAATCCCAGCACTTTGGGAGGCCGGAGCGGGTAGATCACCTGAGGTCAGGAGTTTGAGACCAGCCTGGCCAAGATGGTGAAACCCCGTCTCTATTAAAAGATACAAAAAATGACCTGGGCGTGGTGGCGGGTGCCTGTAATCCCAGCTACTGGGGAGGCTGAGGCAGGAGAATCGCTTGAACCTGGGAGGTGGAGGTTGTAGTGAGCCGAGATCGCGTCATTGCACTCCAGCCTAGGCAACAAGAGCAAAACTGTTTCCAAAAAAAAAAAAAAAAAAGTATGGAGAGACAGATCAGTGAGGAGGATTTCTCTGAAGTGACCTGTTTAAGCCAGAAGCCCATCCCTCAACTCACCAATAATGAAAAGACAATAACCCAACTTAAAAATAGACATAAATTAGCTGGGTGTGGTAGCACCTGCCTGTAATCCAAGTTACATGAGAGGCTGAGGTAGTAGAATCGCTTGTACCTGGGAGGCAGAGGTTGTTGCAGTGAGCTGAGATCGCACCACTGCATTCTGACCTGGGAGACAGAGCAAGACTCCATCTCAGAAAAAAAAAAAAAAATGGACAAAGGGTCTTAATAGACATTTCTTCAAAGACACGAAAATAGCCAATAAGCACTTGAAAAGCTGTTCAATATCATTAGCCATTAGGAAACATAAATCAAAAGGACAATGAGATACTACTTTATTCCCACTAGGAGGACTATAATAAAAAAGGCAAGACAGGTAACACGTTTTGGTCAGATGTAGAGAAAATGGAGCTCTCATATATTGCTGGTGGGAATGTAGATGGTGTAGCTGCTTCAGAAAAGTTTGGCAGGTCCTCAAAAGGTTAAACATACAGTTACGACAGGTCCTCAAAAGGTTAAACATACAGTTACGACATGATCCAGCATTCCACTCCAAGGTGTATGTAGGCAAAAGAAATGATAACGTAGGTTCACACAAAAACTAATCGTGTACACCAATGTTTATAGGAGCATTATTCATAAAAGTCAAATGGTGAAAATGACCCAAATATCCATCAATGGATAAATGGATAAGTAAAATGTGGTATATCCATATAACGGCATAGTTTTTAGCAATAAAAAGGACTGAAGTACTGCTTCATACTGCAATACAAATGAACCTTAAAAATATCATGTTCCAGTGCAGTGGTATTTACAATTAATTAATCACAACCAGTTACAGATTTCGTTGATCCTTTTCTACTCTTATTGCTTCATCTGACTAGACTTGAAAGAAGCCAATCACAAAAGACCATAAATTTTATGATTTCATTGATAAGAAATGTCCAGAATAGGCAAATCTATAGAGACAGAAAATAGATTAGTGGTTGCCTAAGGCTATGAGCAGAGTGGGAGAATGGAGAATGACAGCTAATGGATATGGGTTTCTTTTTAACGGGAACAAAAATGTTCTAAAATTAGACTGAAAATGGTTGCAAAACTCTATGAACATACTAAAAAACACAGCTGTACACTTGAAATGAGTGGACTGTATGCTACATGAATTTTTATCTTAATAAATCTGTTAAAAAGAATAAAGAGAGAGAGAGAGAGAGAGAGAGCGCACGAGCTGGAAATGTTCCCAAATGCTTGTCTAAAATTAAACACTCTCTTGCTATCCTCCATGTTTCCTAGTGAGCTGCTGGATCAATATACCCATCCACAATATTTTCCTTATTTCCTGCCTTTGAGCTGTACCCTATAATTTAGTATTAGCAGAAAGTTAATAGAGACAACACATCCTTTGTTGTTAAATTTTACCCAGTGTTTACCATTTTCCTCCAACATACACATTTCCTGTTTTTCCACTGCAGCTGGGCTGCCAAAACCTTGCAGAGAGAATAATTACCCCTCCACCCCTATTGGTTTCACGACAGTCCCAATTCTTGGTGCATAATCAAGTGTCTACAGAAAACTAATGGTTTGCTTGCCTCTCCAGGAGGCTTTAAATTCACCAAACTGTTGACCAAACTATGCAGGTTTCCTCCCTCCTTTTTGGAGACCAAGGAGAGGAGAAATGGCAGGATTCATCATTTCCAGATCTCTCTGTTTTTTTAGAGGATAACTCCCTTGCTAGAAAGAAATTATCTATTTGCTTTTTTTTCCTCCCTCTAAGTTTACTGACTTCCAAGGCATACTATTAGGGGTTTGCACCAAAATTTAGTCACAATTAGTCTTACCCCCTATCCTGCCAGTACTTTCAAGTCTTTCCAACACTTCAAACCCAACCACCTAGCAGTTTTTCATCATGCTATTTCTTGGAGGGGACATAGTCTTTCTGAAAGTTAGTGGGCCACTGTTCTCTAATTTAGAACATCATCCTTCTAGACTGCACTAATAATTTCTTACCTCTCCATAATGTGAAAAGTCTTTGCCTACTAATATTCAGAACAGGATAGAAGATCCCTCTTTTCAGGAGTCTATTCATGAGGTATTAAAAAATAAAAACAGCATGATATTCACATAGTCACCATGTCATCTTTTAATCTCTGAGGAATTTGATTCCATATTTGTGTGCCAGGTCAACCCTTAAATGGTAGACTCCATTTTTAAAAACAGTGAAATTAAATAAAAAGGGTAGTAAACATTACACTTTAGAAATAAAGTCAGTGAGGTCGGGCACAGCAGCTCACACCTGTAATCCCAGCAGTTCGGCAGGCCAAGGCAGGCAGATCGCATGAGTTCAGGAGTTTGAGACCAGCCTGGCAAACATAGTGAAACCCTGTCCCTCCTAAAAATATAAAAATTAGCTGGGCGTGGTGGTAGGTGCCTGTAATCCCAGAAAATTGGGAGGCTGAAGCAGGAGAGCTGCTTGAACCTAAGAGGTGGAGGTTGTAGTGCGCCAAGATCATTCCACCACTGCACTCCAGCCTGGGCAACAGAGGGACTCTCTCTCAAAAATAATAATAATTAATAAAAATGAAGCGAGTGCTGTGGAGAATGAGTTTGCATTTCCTACCTATGAATCTATTAATATCATGCAGAAAGCTTAAAACAAAACAAAAGCATCTGCCTTCTTATCTGAAAGAATGTGTTTCACTTTATACCCTCATATACTGCTGATGGGAATGTAAAATGGTGCGGTCACATTGGACAACAGTCTAGAAGTGCCTCAAACAGTTAAACATGGAGTTACTACGTAATCCAGCAATTCTATTCCTAGGTATATACCCAAGAGAAATGAAAACATAAATATACACAATAATTTATACATGAATGTCCATAGCAGCATTATTCATAATAGCCAAAATGTTATTGTGGCTATTACAGAAGCAACCTAAATGTCGATTCACTGATTAATAGATAAATAAAATGAGACATGTTAATACAAGACATTACCATTTGGCAATGAAAAGAAATTAAGTATGGTGCCATGTTATAATATGCTAAGTGAAAGAAGCCAATTACAAAAAAAAAAAAACATATTCTACAATTCCATTTATATGAAACATACAGAATAGGCAAATCTTGAGAGAGAGAATATAGATTAATGGTTGCCTATGTATAGGGGATGGGTGATTGGTGGTGGAGAGATTTGGGAGTGATGGCTAAGTGGTGAAGGGGTTTCTTTTTGTTTTTATTTTTTGTGAGATGGAGTTTCATTCTTGTCACCCAGGCTGGAGAATAGTGGTGTGATCTCGGCTCACTGCAACCTCCGCTTCCCACGTCCAGGTGATTCTCCTGCCTCAGCCTCCCCAGGAGCTGGGATAACAGGCATGCGCCAACACGTCCAGCTAATTTTTGTATTTTTAGTAGAGACAGGATTTCGTCATGTTGGCCAGGCTGGTCTCGAACTCCCAACTTCAGGTGATCCTCCTGCTTTGGCCTCCCAAAGTGCTGGGATTACAGGCGTGAGCCACTGTGTCTGGCTGGGGTTTTCTTTTTTGGGAATGAAAAGTCCTAAAGTTGATCGTAATGATAGTTGTACAAATCTATGACTATACATAAAAGCCATTGATCTATACCCTTTATTTTTATTATTTTTTGAGAGAGAAGAGACTCTCTGTCACCCCACTGGAGTAGAGTGGTGTGATCTTGACTGACTGCAACCTCTGCCTCCTGGGTTCAAGTGATTTTCCTGCTTTGGCCTCCTGAGTAGCTGAGATTACAGGCATGTGCCACCATGCCTGGCTAATTCTTGTATTTTTAGTAGAGACAGGGTTTCACCATGTTGGTCTGGCTGGTTTTGAACCCCTGACCTCCTGATCTGCCCATGTTGGCCTCCCAAAGTGCTAGTATTATAGGTGTAAGCCACCGCACCCGGCCTCAATAAAGTAATTTTTTAAAATTTCCATTTAAATTTCCATCAAGGGATGAACAGATAAACAAAATGTGAACTATTCATACAATGAAATAGTATTTAGCAATAAAGGCAGCAAGAAACTGGTATTTCCAACAACATGGATGAGACTTAAAAATACTATGGTGTTTTTAAGTGGCTCATGTCTGTAATCCCAACACTTTGGGAGGCTGAGACATGTGGATCATGAGGTCAGGAGTTTGAGACTAACCTGGCCAATATGGCAAAAACCCCCTCTACTAAAAATACAATATAATTAGCTAGGTATGGTGGCATGCGCCTGTAATCCCAGCTACTCAGGAGGCTGAGGCATAAGAATCACTCGAACCCAGGAGGTGGAGGTTGCAGTGAGCCGAGATTGTGCCATTGTACTCCAGCCTGGGTGACAGAGCAAGACTTCTTCTCAATAACAACAACAACAACAACAACAACAAAACACTATTCTAAGTGACTGAAGCCAGACACAAAAGAACACATATTGCATAATTCCCTTATATGAAGTATCCACAAAAAGGCAAATCCATAGAGGTAGAGAATGGATTAATGGTTGCCTGGAGCTAGAGGTAGGATAGGGAGCAATTACAAATGGCACAAGGGATCTTTTGATGAAGGAAATGTTCTAAAATTATATATTGGTGATGGTTTCACAAATCTGTAAATTTACTAAAATTCACTGAACTATATATTTAATATAAATGATTTTACGATATTTAAAGTATACTTCAATGAACCAGTTTATTGGAAAAAAAAAAACAAAAAAAAAAAAACAAAAAAAAAAAACAAGACTTGGCGTGGTGGCCCACACATGTAATCCCAGCACTTTGGAAGGCCGAGGCGGGCAGATCACAAGATCAGGAGATTGAGACCATCCCGGCTAACACAATGAAATCCCATCTCTACTAAAAATACCAAAAATTAGCTGGGCATGGTGGCACGTGCCTATAGTCCCAGCTGCTCAGGAGGCTGAGGCAGGAGAAGGGCTTGAACCCAGGAGGCAGAGGTTGCAGTGAGTTGAGATCGTGCCACTGCACTCCAGCCTGGGCGACAGAGTGAGATTCCGTCTCAAAAAAAAAAAAAAACAAAAAACCGACTTAACTCTAGAAATGTTTAAAGAAGCAAATAACCCAGTTTTGAAAATCGGCAAATACTTGAATCAGTAATTTACAGAAGAAAAAATATGAACCAACCAAAAACACAAAAATTATGTTCAACCTCACCAGTAATAATAGAAATTCTAATTAAAATCAAAATGTACCCAAGAGAAATTTGGTGGAAATTCCCTGGAAACAACTCAAATGTCTGTCAATAAAAGAACAAGCAAGTGGGCCGGGCGCGGTGGCTCAAGCCTGTAATCCCAGCACTTTGGGAGGCCGAGACGGGTGGATCATGAGGTCAAGAGATCGAGACCATCCTGGTCAACATGGTGAAACCCCGTCTCTACTAAAAATACAAAAAATTAGCTGGGCATGGTGGCGCGTGCCTGTAGTCCCAGCTGCTCAGGAGGCTGAGGCAGGAGAATTGCCTGAACCCAGGAGGCGGAGGTTGCGGTGAGCCGAGATCGCGCCATTGCACTCCAGCCTGGGTAACAAGAGCGAAACTCCGTCTCAAAAAAAAAAAAAGAACAAGCAAGTGGTAATACAGGCATACAATGGAATAAAATCTAGCAGTGAAAATGAATGAATTACAGTTATATGTATTATGATGCCATTCAGATAAAATTTAAAATCATTAGCCTGGGCAACATTGTGAGACTACATCTATACAAAAAAAATTTTAAAAATTAGCTGTGTGTGCCGATAATTCCAGCTACTTGGGAGGCTGAGGTAGGGAGATTGCTTTTTTTTGAGACGGAGTTTCGCTCTTGTTACCCAGGCTGGAGTGCAATGGCACGATCTCGGCTCATAGCAACCTCCGCCTCCTGGCTTCAGGCAATTCTCCTGCCTCAGCCTCCTGAGTAGCTGGGATTACAGGCACGCGCCACCAGGCCCAGCTGATTTTTTGTATTTTTAGTAGAGACAGGGGAAGATTGCTTGAGCCCAGGAGTTCAAGGCTACAGTGAGCCATGATTGCACCATGGCATTCCAGCCTCAGCAGCAGAGTAAGACCCCATCTCAAAAGTAGAATACAATAAGCCTGGTGTGGTGGCTCATGCCTATAATCTCAGCACTTTGGGAGGCCAAAGTGGGTGGATTATCTGAGGTCAGGAGTTCAAGGTCAGCCTGACCAGCACGGTGAAACCCCGTCTCTACTAAATATACAAAAATTAGATAGGCGTGTGGTGGATGCCTGTAATCCAAGCTACTTGGGAGGCTGAGGTAGGAGAATCGCTTGAATCCATGAGGCAGAGGTTGCAGTGAGCTGAAATCGTGCCACTGCACTCCAGCCTGGTTGACAGAGTGAGACTCCAACTCAAAAGAAAAATAAAACAGAATAAAATAATGTACAATACTACACTTAAGGATACTACATGAATAAATACAAATTCAAGATAGCGGTTCTCTTTGGGTGGGGAGGAAGGGAGATATGATCACGGATGTGTAGATAGAGGATTTCAATAGAATTGGTAATGATTAACTTCTTAAGTTGGGTGTTGGGTGCATGAGTGTTTTATTTTTCATAATTCTTTTGAATGTTTGAACCATTTCATAAAAAACTAAATTTTTGGGTTGGGTGCAATGGCTCATATCTGTAATCCCAGCACTTTGGGAAGCTAAGGTGGGAAGGTTGCTTGAGGCCAGAAGTTTGAGGCTACAGTGAGCTACTGTACTATTACTGTACTCCAGCCTAGGCAACAGAGCAAGACATTGTCTCAAGAAAACTTTTTAAAAACCTAACTAAAATTTAAAAATTTATTCAAACTTCTTTTTTTCTTTTTGAGATGGAGTCTCGCTCTGTCACCCAGGCTGGAGTACAGTTGCGATTCTCTGGCCTCAGCCTCCCAAATAGCTGGGATTATCACTATTTGGTTATTATGAATAATGCTACTACAAATTCACGTACAGGTTTTTGTGTGAAGGTGTTTTTATTTCCCTTGGGTATATACCTAGAAATGGAATTGCTGGGTCATACGATAACTCCATGTTTAACTTTTTGAAGAATTCTCAAACTATTTTCCAAAGCAACTGTACCTTTTATATGAAATATAATTTTAAAAGCTGTTTTCTAATGTACATGTTTTCAATAGTAAAATATTATTATAAATTTATTAAAATAAACCTTATTTATTTATTATTTTTATTTTTTATAGAGATCGGGTCTTACTATATTGGCCTGGCTGGTCTTGAACTTCTAACCTCAAGTAATCCTCCTGCCTTGGTCTCTCAAAGTGCTGGAATTAAAGGGCATAAGCCACCACACTGGGCCTAAAATAAACTTTAAAGAATATTTAGCCCAATTCTATGTAGCCATAATACAATAAACTTCATTTTTTCCCAAAAGCATATACCATATATATTTGTAAGACTGTGATAATAAAGAACATAAAATTTAGATTCTTAGTTTTCATTCATTTTTTTTTTCTCCCTATGAATGGGAAAGCAAGTTTTCATTCTTGTTATATATTTAGGTAGTCATCTACAGGAATCATTTCTTCAGACTTAATTCATTATGACAGTGATTACTATCAAAAGTTATAAAGTAAATTCAATTGTCATATACTTTTAGGAAGGCTACATTATTGAAAACACTCCTGTTAATTTCTTTTCCTTTATTTGGAGACAGAGTCTCGCTCTATGCCCCAGGCTGGAGTGCAGTGACATGGTATTAGCTCACTGCAGCCACCGCCTACCAGGTAAAAGCAGGGAGCTTTTACCTCAGCCTCCCAAGTAGCTGGGATTACAGGCACACACCACCACGCCCAGCTAATTTTTGTATTTTTTAGTAGAGACAGAGTTTCACCATGTTGGCCAGGCTGGTCTTGAACTCCTGGCCTCAGGTGATCAGCCCTCCTTGGCCTCCCAAAGTGCTGGGATTACAGGTGTGAGCCACCATGGCCGGCCCCATGTCAATTTCTTCAAAAGACATGCTTAGAGAATCTAAACTGTTTCAACATTTAGAATAAATGATGTAATTAACAGGGTTTCAAAAATATATCAGTTTTTTCACTTAAAAAGGTCAGTTTCTTGTTTTCAAAGTGAAAAGATTCTGACAGCCTGGAGCTTTAGATTAGTCATTCCAATGCTTTAAGGCAAAATTATTTTAAAAGACTGGGAGCAGTGGCTCACATCTATAATCCCAGCATTTTGAGAGGCTGAGGCGGGAAGATTACTTGAGGCCAGGAGTTCAAGACCAGACTGGGCAATGTGGCGAGACTCCCATCTCTACAAAAAAAGAAAAAGTTTAAACAATTTTAAAATAAGAAATAAATAAAAACATTAGTTATTCAGATTACCAACCTTAAACACATCCTCAATGCATCTACAAAGTTCTTCTTCTGTCACCAAAATAGTTCCTGGTACCCTGTAACTCTCTGGAATCTCTAGAGAAAAAAACATAAAATTACCCATATTTAGTGCCTCACTGAATAGAACATACTAAACCTAAAGAAGAAAGTTTTACTAGAAAGATGGCTCAGTGAGTAATAGCTAAGATCAGAAAACTGACATAATTACCATTGAACAATATACAATTCATACACATTTCATGGAATCTACGATGCCACTGATTATAAACATGTGTTGTTATTTTATTTAAAAATTTATTTAAAAACCAACATTGCCAATTAACCTATACCACATTATTACTTAGAATTTTCATTTTAAACTTATTGAATGAAAAATTGGGGATTGGATGAAATAAAAATGGCAGAGTTAACAGTTAATATCCAGGTGTTAGGTACATAGGAGTTCATTATATATTCTCTATAAGCATGTATTTGGAAATGTTCCTTCAAAAAGTTTTTTTTTGTTGTTGTTGTTGTTTGTTTTTTTTTTTTTTTTTTTGAGACAGAGTTTCATTCTGTTGCCAGGCGCTAGGCAAGAGTGCAGTGGCACAATCTCGGCTCACTGCAACCTCCGACTCCCGGTTTCAAGCAATTCTCCTGCCTCAGCCTCCCGAGTAGCTGGGACTACAGGCGCACGCCACGGCGCCCAGCTAATTTTTGTATTTTTAGTAGAGACAGGGTTTCACCATGTTGGCCAGGATGGTCTCGATCTCTTGACCTCGTGATCCGCCCGCCTCGGCCTTCCAAAGTGCTGGGATTACAGGCTTGAGCCACCGCGCCCGGCCGGCCTTCAAAAAGTTTTAAAATAGTTTTATTTTATTTATTTATTTGAGACAGGGTCTTGCTCTGTCACCCAGGCTCTGGAGTGGAACTGTGTGATTATGGCTCACTGCAGCCTCAACCTCCTGGGCTCAAGTGATCCTCCCACTTCAGCTTCCCAAGTAGCTGGGAATACAGGCATGCACCACCATGCCCGGCTAATTTTTAAAATTTTTTCTAAAGATAGGGTCTCATTATGTTACCCAGCCTGGTCTCAAACTTCTGGGCTCAAGCGATCCTCCCGCCTCAGCAATCCCACCACTTTGGGAGGCTGAGGCAGGAAGATTGCTTGAATCCAGGAGTTTCAGACCACGCTGGACAACATAGGAAGACCCTGTCTCTATAAAAAATAAAAATTATGCTGTAACAGACTACCTGAGACTGGATAAAATAAATAAATAAATAAATATTAAAATTAAAAAAATGTTTTATAAGTATTATAAGAAGTCTATTTATTTAGACACAGTTTTATTATAGATTATTATTATTTTGAGCAAAGGTCTCACTCTGTTGCCCAGGCTGAAGTACAGAGGCATGATTATGGCTCATTGCAGCCTCAACCTCCAGGCTCAAGCAATCCTCCCACCTCAGCCTCCCAAATAGCTGGGGTTACAGGTGCTTGCCACCATGCCTGGCTAATTTTTATATTGTTTTTTGGTAAAGATGGGGTTTTGCCATGTTGCCCAGGCTGGTCTTGAACTCCTGATATCAAGGAATCTGCCTGCCTAAGCCTCCCAAAGTGCTGAGATTATAAGCATAAGCCACTGCACCCAGCCACGATTCTTGATTGAATTCTGGATTTTGAAAAAAAAGTAGCTATAAAAGAAATTATTGAAATAATTAGAGAAGTTTGAATGGAATTTGTATATTAGATCACAGCATATTGTATCAGTGTTAAATTTCCTGAGTGCGATAATTGTATTGCGGTTATGCAGGAGACTGACATTTTTCTTTGGAGATGCATACTAAAGTATTTAGGGAAGAAGTGCTGTGATCTCTGCAACTAAATCTCAAATGCTTCAGAAAAAAATACGTTTATATGTGTAGAAAGAGAAAGATAAAACAAATGTGGCCAAAATGTAAATAGTTATTCAGTCTAGGTGATCTGTATATGGGTAGTTCAATATATAATTTTGAAACTTATAAGTGAATTTCTGAAAATAGAAAGTCAAGGGGAGGGGAAGAAAAACTAAAGACACTGAAATAATACAAATTTAAATCATTTAAACATAAAATACTGAAGAAGGTCCTTCAGAGACACACCCACCACCACACTTCCTCCTTTACCTGCTGTGTTCAAACATCGATGAAGAGGAGCTAACACTGGCTGGAGCAAATACTTTGCTGCCAATTGTGGGCGTTCTCTTGACAAAGTTATAAAGGTAGTGGTGGCAACTCTCTGAAATTGTCGTGCTGTCAATTTATCTTGAAAGTGAAATAAATCCAGAACCTACAAAAAAACTATAAGAAGTAAATACCAGTTCTTTGCATGGAATATGACATTAACTAAAAAGAAAAAGCAGGAATTTCTTTAAGCCAAAAAATAAACTTACTTCAATAACACTGATTCAACAGAATTGTTTTCTTAGTTTAACATACCCAGTAACAAAGGTATCAGAGCTGAACAGGAGGTGTTTTTATTTTTAATTAAAAAAATTTTTTTGCCCTCCCCTCATACTTGCAGTATTTTTATTAAAAAATTTTATCAAATTTATAAAATACGGGCTCATTTTAGGCATACTCTTAGGGAGTATTAAAACTCCTGCATTTTTCTTTTTTTTTTTTTTTTTTTTTTATGCAAAGATTTGGTATTTATTTCCAGGACTTGGAGTAAAGGGTACATAATAGGCTGACGACGACCCTCCCCAGACACACCCACCACCACACTTCCTCCTTTACCTGCTGTGTTCAAAC
>NW_022436955.1:12404665-12457171 GCF_009761245.1 Sapajus apella | reverse complement strand
GCAACCTCCGCCTCCTGGGTTCAAGCAATTCTCCTGTCTCAGCCTCCCGAGTAGCTGGGACTACAGGCACGCACCATCATGCCCAGATAATTTTTGTATTTTTAGTAGAGACGAGGTTTCACCTTGTTGACCAGGATGGTCTCGATCTCTTGACCTCGTGATCCACCTGCCTCGGCCTCCCAAAGTGCTGGGATTATAGGCGTGAGCCACCGCGCCCGGCCTGCATTTTTCATCTATCAGATTAGCAAAGATCAAAAAGCTTTGTAACACATTATGTGGGTAAAAATGTGTGAAAAGAGGTACATAAAGCATATCAATCAAAAATTTAAACGCATATAACCTTTGAATCAATAATTTAAATTCTAGGAATTTTTCCTATGGTAATACTGGTAGGTATGTACAAAGACATGGATATTAACTGTAGTGTAATTTGTAACAGAAAAAGAATGGAAGCAACCCAAATGTCCATTAACAGAGGCTGGTTAAATAAATTATAGTACATTAATATGATGAAATACCATGTAGCCATGAAAATGAATGAAATAATCTCCAAGGTACACTATTTTTTTTTTTTTTCAGATGGAGTCTCGCTCCTTCACCTAGGCTGGAGTGCACTGGTGTGATCTCAGCTTACTGCAACCTCTGCCTCCCAGGTTCAAGCAATTCTCTCTCAGCTTCCCAGGTAGCTAGGACTACAGGCACATGCCACTATGCCTAGCCAATTTTTGTATTTTTAGTAGAGATGGGGTTTCTCAATGTTGGCCAAGCCGGTCTTGAACTCTTGACCTCAAGTGTTCTGCCTGCCTGGGCCTCCTAAAGTGCTAGGATTACAGGCGTGAACCACTGCACTTGGCCAAAGCACACTAGCAGTGAAGAAAAGCAAAATGAAAGAGGGCATGCTGCATGTTATCATTTAGATAAAAATTAGCATTAATTATAACCATACACATATGTGTATATGTTAATATATGTGTGTATTAACATGTATTTGCATACACACATACATTAACATATACACATATGATGGTATATGCATAATACACAGAATATCTTTGGAAAATAAACAAGTAATACTTAACAGGTGACTACCTCTGAGGGACTAGAGAACAGGAATGGAAAGGAGACTTACTTTTCGGTTTACTCTTTTATGCTTTTTAAATTGTTTGCCATGTTAATTTACGTTGTTTATTTAACATCTACTTTTTAAAACTAATTAAAAACACATAGAGAGAAAAGATAATGAACAAGATGAAACTTGAGTTTCGTATTCTAGCTCTGAGAGTATGCTGGGCCAATCATTCAATCATTCAATAGTGATGAAGCATTCCTTTTTTTTTTTTTTTTTTTTTTTTTTTTGAGACAGAGTCTCAGTCTGTCACCCAGGCTGGAGTGCAGTGGCGCGATCTCAGCTCATTGCAACCTCCACCTTCCAGGTTCAAGCAATTCTCCTGCCTCAGCCTCCTGAGTAGCTGGAATTATAGACAGGTGCCACCATCCCCGGATAATTTTTTGTATTTTTAGTAGAGATGGAGTTGCCACCATCCCTGGCTAATTTTTTGTACTTTTAGTAGAGATGGAGTTTTTGCCATGTTGGCCAGGCTGGTCTAACTCCTGACCTGGTGGTCCGCCCACCTCGGCCTTCCAAAGTGCTGGGATTACAAGCGTGAGCCACCACACCTGGCCGGTGAATCATTCTTAAACTGAACAATTATGTCAGTCTCTTCCACAGGATTTGATTCATTTATTAAGAAAGCTCCTCACTAAACAATAAACTTAAATATTATACAGCTTTTACCTCAATATTAGAGGAACATTAAAAGTCCTCTTTCTGTACATAAGCAGATAACCGTCAAATGGTGAACAGAAACAAAATGACTTACCTGGGGGCAGATGTCCTTGTAGTAACTCTCTGGTGAAAGAGACTGCTGGGGACAAGAGGCCAAAATCTTTGCAATCAGGTCACATTTCTTCCAGTCAGCAGCCATCACTTCAGCATCACTTCCACCAGCTGCCCCCGCTGGCACAATGGAGAGAGATGTCAGAAGCTCATAGCAGTTCCCCACAGAAGGTCCCATATAACAAATTTGTCTTAAAATTTGGGATAAAATGCATTTATCTTCTCTATTGAAAATAGTTTTCTTTTTCCATAATATAATCTACCCCTCTATACTTTCCTTTTTATGTTTTTTATTTCTTATTTATTTTGAGTCGGAGTCTCCCTGTTGCCCAGGCTAGAGTGCAGTGGCATGATCTCAGCTCACTGCAACCTCTGCCTTCCGGGTTCAAGCGATTCTCTTGCCTCAGCCTCCTGAGTAGCTGGGATTACAGGTGCGTGCCACCATGCTCAGCTAATTTTTTTTTTATTTTTAGTAGAGACAGGGTTTCGCCATGTTGGCCAGGCTGGTCAACTTCTGACCTCAGGTGATCAGCCTGCCTTGGCCTCCAAAGTGCTAGGATTACAGGCATGAGCCACCATGCCCAGCCTATATTTTCCTTTTGATGCTAGTTTCTGAGAAATTCAGAGAAAAACTAGCACTTAGTCACTATAATGATATTATTCATATAAATGGAATACTAGCTTCACTATGTTTATTACTATTATTATTATTCTGTCTCCTTATATGTATCATTTAATTTAAACTGTCTTAAACCACAGCCATAGGGTGATAGGGACCAGAATTATTTTACCATCTTAAGCAATTATAAAATTGGACAAAATATATAAAGAATGGTTTCCAGACAGTGGGCAACATCAGCCCAGGACACCGATCCCTGAGAGAAGGGAAGCAAAGAAAGTGAGCCTGATGACTGCCCTCGTTCATGACCTGGAGAGAGTTTTCAGGCGATTGCAGGTGTAGCCCAAATGAAGCCTGGCATCTTACCGGGTGGAAGAAACATAGTTCAGGGTTCAGGGGGGCCAACACGGCTGGAATTTTCAAGGCAAAATACCAGAGGGGAGGAAGTTACACAGAGAGAGTTCCAAAGATCTGCAGAGGGGTTCTCTCTCAGGTCTTTGGTAGAGTATGATACATGTATGTGTGAGGAAAATACCAAAGCCTGGGGCAAGAACCACCAGAAAGAAGTAGGGGGAACAACTCCCATGGTTCATAAAGGACTGGGAATAGCTGTGTTCCCACTAGCCAGCCTGGGAGGATCTCCTAACACACAGGGCAACAACTAGAATTCTCAGAAGTATGTTGTCTTCGTACAATCTGTATTGTACACTTAGTATAATACACATAGTATAATACAATAAGGGGTTAAATTATCATAAAGGCTGCTGTAGAACCACACTAACAAAGCTGAAAAGCCAGGATCAAAGGAACTAAACTAATTCCAAGTAACTTAACTGCATTCCAGAACAAAGCCTACCTAAGGAATAAAAAATCTGGCACTCAGCAATGTAAAATAAAAATGTTCAGCAGCCAGTCAAAAATTGCCAGGCAAATTCATATGAGGAAATATTATTCAGTCATAAAAAGGAATAAAAAACGGATTCATGTTATATCATGAATAAACCTCAGCCGGGTGCGGTGGCTCATGCCATCACTTTGGGAGGCCAAGGTGGGTGGATCACCTGAGGTCAGGAGTTCAAGACCAGCCTGACCAACATGGTGAAACCCTGTCTCTACAAAAAATACAAAAAGTAGCCGGGTGTGGTGGCGGGTGCCTGTAATCCCAGGTACTCAGGAGGTTGAAGCAGGAGAATTGCTTGAACCTGGGACGAGGTTGCAATGAGCCGAGATCATGCCATTGCACTCCAGCGTGGGTAAAAGAACAAAACTCCGTCTTAAAAACAAACAAACAAAAATAAACATGAATAAACCTCAAAAACTAAAAGAAGCCATACACAAAGACCATATGTTGTATGAAATGCCAATACAGGTAAATCCAAAGAGACCAGGAAGTGAATTAGTGCTTACCAGAAAGAGTCTGAGAAGAAGGGAGAATGAGAAGTGGTGATTGCTAGTGAGTGTGAGGGCTTCTTTGGGGTGGGTGTGGGGGGAGGTTGATGAAAATGTTCTGGAAATAGATACTGGTGATGATTGCACAGCTCTGTGACTATACTAAACACCATCAAACTGTACTCTTTTAAAAAATGACTTTTACCAGATGTGAATACCTTAAAACACACACACACACACACACACACACACACACACACACACACACAAACTTACCAGGCATGCAAAGAAGGAAAACAATATGGCTTATAATTAGAAAAAAAAAATCAATAGAACAGGCTGTGAGTGGTGGCTCACGCCTATAATCTAAGCACTTTGGGAGTCCAAGGCAGGCAGATCACCTGAGGTCAGGAGTTCGAGACCAGCCTGGCCAACATGGCGAAACCCTGTCTCTACTAAAAATATAAAAAGTAGCTGGGTGTGGTGGTGTACACCTGTAATCCCAGCTACTTGGGAGGCTGACGCAGGAGAATCTCTTGAACCTAGGAGGCAGAGGTTGCAGTGAGCCAAGATCGTGCCACTGCACTCCAGCCTGGGTGACAGAGCAAGACTCTGTCTCAAAAAAAAAGAAAAGAAAAACCAATAGAACAGATTCCCCAAAACAGAGGTAACAGAATTAGAAGACAAGACCATTAAGACAACTATTAAGATTTGTCCTTGGCTAGGCACAATGACTCAACCTGTAATCTCAGCACTTTGGGAGGTCAAGGTGGATGGATCACTTTAGACCAGGAGTTCAAGACCAGCCTGAGCAATATGGTGAAGCCTTGTCCCTACTAAAAATATAAAAATTAGCCAGGTGTGGTGGTATATGCCTGTAATCCCAGCTGCTCGAAAGGCTGAGGCACAAGAATTGCTTGAACCTGGGAGGCAGAAGTTGCAGTGAGCCAAGATCATGTCACTGTACTGTAGCTTGGGAGACAAAGCAAGACCCTGTCTCTGGGAAAAAATTTTTAAAAGACAGAGAAAAAAAGACACACAGACACACACACAGACAGACACACACACACACACACACACACACACACACAGCATTAGTAATTTGCAGGACAACATTAAACATAATATTTGGTGTAATTCAAATTCCCAGAGAGATCTGAGAGGAGTACAGAAATAAAGATAATATCTGAGAAATTTCCAAATATGGCAAACACTATAAACCCACAGTTCCAAAAAGCAGAAAAAAATTAAAGAAACCAACACCACACCAAGGCAGATAATAATCAAATTTCTAAAAACTAATAATAAGAGAAAAATCTTAAAAGCAGCCAGAGGGAAAAATGGTATACCATTTATACAAGAACAAAGATAAAAATAACAGCAGACTTCTCATCCAAAATGACATAAGCCAGAAGACAATGAAATGTTTTTAAAGTACTAAAAGAAATAAATGTCAACCTAGAATTCCATACCCAACAAAAAATATCTTTCAAAAAGGAAGATGAAGTAGATAGACATTTTCAGACAAATGAAAGCTAGAAAATTAATTGCCAGGCTGGGCGCAGTGGCTCATGCCTATAATCCCAGCACTTTGGGAGGCCAAGCCAGGCAGATCACATGAGGTCAGGAGCTCAAGACCATCCTGGCCAACGTGGTGAAATCCTATCTCTACTACAAATACAAAAAAAATTAGCCGGGCGTGGTGGCGGACACCTGTAATCCCAGGTACTCAAGAGGCTGATGCAGGAGAATTGCTGGGAGGCAGAGGTTGCAGTGAGCTAACAGCATGCCATTGCACTCCAGCCTGGGTGACAAGAGTAAAACTCCATCTTAAAAAAAAATGAAAATTAATTGCCAGTAGACCTATACTATAAGCAATAGTAACTAAAGTTCAGGCAGAAGGCAATTTTCACTGAAATTTTGATCTACATAAAGAAATGAAGACCACCAGAAATGGTAAATATGCAGGTCAATATAAACCTGCTTCAAACCATTCTGGGAAAGAAACAAGATATGAATAGATAACAACAAATATATACATACACAAGTTGGGTGGAATCAGAGGAAAAAGAGGGTTCTGATTTTCTTATAGTAGCTCTCAAATCTACATGCCCTTAGGTAAGGTATAACCCTTTTTGGAAAAGGAAGATGCAAAAAATTGTTAGCAGGGAACAATTTCTTATGGGTAACTGATAATTTTTCATTTCATTGGCCCTAGAAGCCACTGTGGGCAGAACTGAGGGGAGGCAATATTATGGCCACTCTAGACCAAATCTACCAACATCTGCTAACCACACTCACCTCACTTCTGTCTGACAAGACCAAGATACATTAACTATGGCAGAAATGAAGTCAAGATTTATTCTTCTATCTCTCTTCCTTCTTCCTCACATATCCAGCCCTTCATTAAGTTCTAGCAACTCTCCTCCTTAAATACCTCTGAAACCCATTCATTTCTCTCCACTTCCATGGCCACTGCATTAATCCAAGCCTCCCCGATCCCTCAGATGACTGCCTCTTAACTGATCTCCCTGCTTCTGCTCTTACCCAACCCATTCTTCATAATACCTACACATAGATATTTCTAAAATGTAGATTTGATCATGTTCTTTCTTTCTTGAAACCTTCCATGGTTTCTCACTTCCCTCAGAATAAAGTTCAACATCCTGAACTCAGCCTATAAGGCCTTCCTGATGTGGCCTCAGCCACCCTCCCTGCTCACTGCATACCACCCTCCCTGCACTCGGCCCTCATGACCCTACCCACATGGAGATTTCCTCAGAAGCACCATGCTCATTCCTACTTCAGTTCCTCGTACATGCTACTCTCTCTGCCTATAACCATCCTCCCTCACTCTTCAGCTACTTAATTCCAATTCAGCCTTCAGGGCTCAGTTTAAATGCCATTTCCATCAAAAAGCCACCAGATTTATGGTAAATTGTTGAGCAGGAATAGGAAACCAATAGGCATGGGATAAGTAAGACAAGAGACTGAACACACAAAAAAAGCAAAGGGCTCACTAGGATAAAGGTGAAGGGGATCCTTGGATGGCAGCTGAATAGAAGGTAACCAGGTTAGAGTAGAGCAGGTCAGAAGACCCAGAGAAAGTTGTTTCCAAGAAGACAAAACTGATAGAATATCTGATGGGTTTTTGTGTGTTTGTTTATTTGCTTGAGACAGGGTTTCAGCTCTGCCACCCAGGCTGGAGTGCGATGGTGTGAACTTGGTTCACTAAAACCATAACTTCCAGGGCTCCAGCAATCCTCCCACCTCAGCCTCCTGAGTAGCTGGGACCACAAGTGTGCACCACCACACCCAGCTAATTTTTGTAGTTTTGGTAGAAATGGGGTTTCACCATGTTGCCCAGGCTGGTCTTGAACTCCTGAGCTCAAGTGATCTACCTGCCTTGGCCTCCCAAAGTGTTGGGATTATAGGCATGAGCCATGGTGCCCAGCCTATCTGATGTTTTTGAGTGTATTAAAAGGAGATTTAAACAAAAGAGGAAGAGCTTGAGAAAAGATGAGAGATAAACACATAGAAAACTAATCAGACAAACAAAAAAAGATTAACTCCAGGAAGTACAAAAGATTATGTAAAAAAAGAAAGTAATGATAATATACAACATAGCTCAGCTGTAAATAAGAGTTACACTAACATAAACACTGAATATTGATTTAACCAAAACTGAGATATAAATATATTAAGGAGATGGGAAAATAAAAATGTACCTGGGGGAATGATAGCAATGATATAAAAGAGAGTAAGATCCTCTTCCACACGTGAGTAGATATATGATGTCTAAAACTGAAAAATTACAAATTCCCATATATTAGTTAGAAATATAAGGGCGGGGCACGGTGGCTCATGCATGTAATCCTAGCACTTTGGGAGGGCAAGGTGGGTGGATCACCTGAGGTTAAGAGTTCAAGACCAGCCTGACCAACATGGTGAAACTCCGTCTTTTTTTTTTTTTTTTTTTTTGAGACAGAGTTTCGCTCTTGTTACCCAGGCTGGAGTGCAATGGCGCGATATCGGCTCACCGCAACCTCCGCCTCCCGGGTTCAGGCAATTCTCCTGCCTCAGCCTCCTGAGTAGCTGGGATTACAGGCACGCGCCACCACACCCAGCTAATTTTTGTATTTTTAGTAGAGACGGGGTTTCACCATGTTGACCAGGATGGTCTCGATGTCTTGACCTCATGATCCACCCGCCTCGGCCTCCCAAAGTGCTGGGATTACAGGCGTGAGCCACCGCGCCCGGCCCGTCTCTTTTAAAAATACAAAATTAGCTGGGTGTGGTGGCACATGCCTGTAATCCCAGCTACTTGGAAGGCTGAGGTAGGAGAATCCCTTGAACCCGGGAGGCAGAGGTTGCAATAAGCTGAGACTGCACCACTGCACTCCAGCCTGAGTGACAATAGTGAAACTCTGTTTAAAAAAAAAAAAAGAGGGAGGGAGATCCAAGATGGCTGATTACCAGCAGCTCAGGATTATAGCTCCCAGTGAAAGCGCAGAGAACGAGAGGACGCCACACTTTCAGACGAATTTTTGTTGCTCACGGACCAGGAGATTCCCAGCAGAGGAGCCCCACGGGTCACCAACGCGACTCTTGTGGCCGCCGCGGCTGCCAGTGTCCCAGCGCGGCGGTTCTTGGTGCAGAATAAACGGGACTGGGTCCCCTTTTGGTCGATGTTTGGAGCTCCGGGAAGGCAGAGTCACCTATTCAGCTGATTGAAAAAGGGACTCAAGAAGGAAGCCAGACCGGAGATTCCAGGGCAGAAAAGCACCAGGAATCTTAATGCCGCTGTTTTGGCCGGCGCAGTGGGTTGCTCAGATTCTGGCGCTGGGAATCAACAAGTTGGATGTCCACTCAGAGACCTAATTTGAAAGTCGGTAATTACAAAGATGACAGGTGGATAAATTTACAATGATGGGAAGAAACCAGCGTAAAAAGGTTGAGAATACCCAAAATCAGAATGCCTCTCCCTCTACAGGGGATCACAGTTCCTCATCAACAAGGGAACAAGGCCTGATGGAGAACAAGTGCGTTCTATTAACAGGTTTAAGCTTCAGAAGGTGGATAATAAGAAACTTCTGTGAGTTAAAAGAACATGTTCTAGCGCAATGTAAAGAAACTAAGAACCTTAAAAAAAGGTTTGACGAAATCCTAATGAGAATAGACAATCTAGAGAGGAGTATAAGTGAATTAATGGAACTGAAGAATACAATACAAGAATTCCGCGAAGTATGCACAGGTTTTAACAGTCAAACTGATCAAGCAGAAGAAAGGATATCAGAGGTCGAAGACCAACTTAATGAAACAAGAAGACAAGATTAGAGAAGAAAGAGTAAAAAGGAATGAGCAAAGTCTCCAAGAAATATGGCACTATGTGAAAAGACCTAATTTACATTTGATAGGTGTACCTGAATGTCATGAAGAGAATGAATCTAAGCTGGAAAATATTCTTCAGGATATTATTCAGGAAAACTTTCCTAACTTAGTAAGGCAGGAAAATACTCAACTTCAGGTAATACAGAGAACACCACAAAGATATTCCTCAAGTAGAGCAACCCCAAGACACATAATCGTTAGATTCACCAGGGCTGAAATAAAGGTGAAAATTCTAAGGGCAGCTAGAGAGAAAGGTCAGGTTACCCATAAAGGGAAGCCTATCAGACTCACAGCAGATCTCTCAGCTGAAACCCTACAGCTGAAACTAGAAGAGAGTGGGGGTCAATATTCAATATCCTCAAAGAAAAGAATTTTCAACCCAGAATCTCATATCCAGCCAAATTAAGCTTCATAAATGAAGGAAAAATAAAAATTTTCATGAACAAGCAAGCACTCAGAGATTTCATCACCACCAGGCCTGCTTTACAAGAGCTTCTGAAAGAAGCACTATACACAGAAAGGAACAACCAGTATCAGTCATCCCAAAAACTTACCAAAAGGTAAAGAGTATCTCCATAATGAAGAATCTTTATCAACTAATGGGCAAAATAGCCAGCTAGCATTAAACGACAATATTAAACTCACAAATATCAATATGAATCCTAAATTTAAATGGATTAAATGCCCCAATCAAAGACACAGGCAAATTGAATAAAAAGTCAAAACCCATGTGTTTGCTCTTATAAGCAAGGACACACAAAGACTCAAAACAAAGGGTTGGTGGAAGACTTATCAATCAAATGGAGAGCAAAAAAAAAAAAAAGAAAACAGGAGTTGTAACTTTCGTCTCTGGCAAAATAGACTTTAATAGTAACAAAGACTAAAAGAAACAAAGAAGGACATTACATAATGGTAAAAGGATCAATGCAACAGGAGTCAATGATCATAAATACATATGCACCCAATATATGAACACCCAGATACATAAGACAAGTTCTTAATGACTTATAAAGAGACTTAGGCTCCCGAACAATAATAGTGGGAGACTTTGACACCACATTGTTAATATTCGACGGATCAACGAGATAGAAAATTAACAGGGACATCTATGATTTGAACTCAGACCTGGAACAAGTAAACTTAGTGAATATTTATAGAATTCTTCACCCCAGGTCCACAGAACATACAGTTTTCTCAGTATCATATTACACATATTTTGAAAGTGACCACATAGTTGGAAGTAAATCACTCTTCAGCATTTGCATAGCGTTTCACAGACTTAAATGAAATATTGGTTGGCTGCTTGTTTGTTGTTTTCTTCCCTTATTCCTTCCTGTCTCCGCTGTTAAGTACAATTATCGGCCTAAAAGAGGTTTTTAATACCTATTTTTAGATTGCATTCCTGGGCAATAGAGGAAGACTCCTGTTCTCTCTCCCCCTTTCTCTTTCTCTTTCTTTCTTTCAAAAAAAAAAAAAAACAATTATCCAGCCTGGGCATTATAGCAAGACTCTGTCTCTACAAAAATGAAAAAAAATAGCTGGGCACTGCAATGCATACCCATAGTCACAGCTACTTGGAAGGGTAAGGCAAGAGGATCACTTGAGTCTAGGAGTTAGAGCTTACAGTGAGCTATGATCCCACCACTGCACTCCAGCCTGGGTGATGGAGTCAGACTTTGTCTCTAAAAAAAAATAAACAACAAAACAAAACAAAACAAAAAAAAGAAAAAAGAAATATAGAGATAAATACCAGAAAAAACTCACTGAGAGTTCAAAGTATTTGCTTCCAGATATGGGAAATGGATTGGTATGGTGCCAAGGACTGCTATTTTTCACTATAAGCCTTACAGAACTATTTGACTTTAAATTATTGTACATGTCTAATTTTGTCTAAAAAATAAAACAAAAAATATAAATTAAAAACTACTACCATGCTTAGCATTATTATTTTTTTTCCTATTAATGAGGACTTAGAGAATATAAATTGGGGAAATGATTGTAAAACTTCATCCCAAAGTTTGCATCTCAAAGGTATTTCTGGCTTCAAGAAAACTATTTTACATTTCACTTTTTTTTTTTTTTTTTTGAGACAGGGTCTTGCTTTTTCTGCCCAGGCTGGAATGCAGTGCCATGATCATGGCTCACTGCAGCCTTGAACTCCTGGGCTCAAGCGATCCTGCTGCCTTAGCTTCCCAAGTAGCTGGGACCACAGGCAGGCACCACTATACCTGGCTTATTTTTTTATTTTTTGTAGTGACAGAGTCTTGCTATGTTGCCCAGGCTGGTCCTGAACTCCTGGCCTCAGGCAGTCCTTCTGCCTCAGCCTCCCAAAGTGCTGGAATTACAGGTGTGAGCCACTACACCCGGCTTTATTATTATTATTTTTGAGACAGAGTCTCACTCTGTCACCTAGGCTGCAGTATAATGGCACCATCTTGGCTCAATGCAACCTCCACCTTCCAGGTTCAAGTGATTCTCCTGCCCCAGCCTCCCAAGTAGCTGGGATTAGGCACCTGCCATGACCATGTCTGGCTAATTTTTGTATTTGAGTAGAGATGGGGATTCACCATGCTGCCCAGGCTGGTCTTGAACTCCCGACCTCAAGTGATCTATCTGCCTCAGCCTCCCAAAGTGCAGGCATGAGCCACCACATCCACCCTGCACCTGGCTTTATTTAACATTTACTCTAGGGTTTTCTTCAACTTTCTGTGTAATGTTTTCCTCCGATATTATAAATTATTTGAAGGGGCTTACAATACTATTCAATAAAATAGGCTGTGTATCACAAACTATTTTAGGGAAAGAGCAAGAGAACTAGTTTCTTTGGAAAAGCAGCTCATTAAGGACCTTTAAGTTTAACCTGTTTGATCCCTGCAAGGATATAGTTTTGTTTCAGTCAGGTTTTAAAGGTAAATATTAAAGATCAATAATTCACCTCAGACTCTGACTCAAAGGAAAATGGATATCAAAATCATAGAAACATTTTATTTCTTACCACCTGCTCCTTCCAAAATGCCCCGGACTACTGCCTGAACACCATTAGGTCTCATTAACCTTTCAGAGAGCAGCTGTCCACACAGACGCCGAAGCCAAGCTGGGGCCCGACACCTCAGCTGTGTCTTCACATCTGTACAGGACTGAGAAAAAGAAGAAGGTGTGAATTCTGAATGTCATTGAAATAGATACGACAGCCAGGCACGGTGGCTCATGCCTGTAAAAAAAAAAAAAAAAAAGAAATAGCTATGATATGTAATATTTATTTATTTAGAGATGGAGTTTTACTCTTGTCACCCAGGCTGGAGTGCAATAGAATGATCTTGGCTCACTGCAACCTCTACCTCCCAGGTTCAGGCACTTCTCTTGCCTCAGCCTTCTGAGTAGTTGAGATTACAGGCACGTGCCACCATGCCCAGCTACTTTTTGTATTTTTTGTAGAGAGGGGAATTCACCATGTTTGCCAGGCTGGTCTTGAACTCCTGACCTCAGGTGATCCATCCGGCTCGGCCTCCCAAATTTCTGGGATTACAGGTGTGAGCTGTCAGGCCGGGCTAGACATTTTTTTAAAGTCCTGAGTCATGACAATTAACAGTGTGCTATACAGACTTCAAAAGAGCAATATTGTTTCCTTTAAAAAAAAACTTTACAAGGGCCGGGCGCAGTGGCTCAAGCCTGTAACCCCAGCACTTTGGGAGGCTGAGGCGGGTGGATCACGAGGTCAAGAGATTGAGACCATCCTGGTCAACATGGTGAAACCCCGTCTCTACCAAAAATACAAAAAATTAGCTGGGCATGGTGGCACGTGCCTGTAATCCCAGCTACTCAGGAGGCTGAGGCAGGAGAATTGCCTGAACCCAGAAGGCGGAGGTTGCGGTGAGCCGAGATCGCGCCGTTGCACTCCAGCCTGGGTAACATGAGTGAAACTCCGTCTCAAAAAAAAAAAAAAAAAACTTTACAAAATCTTCCACATTATTTTCAACAAAGTAAAAAACAGTGAAAAATCAATGAAATTTCAAACTCAGAAACAGACATTTGCATCAGTGATTAAAACATAGATCTTGGGAATACTAAGTGAATGCAACCAATCTCTGACCGTAGCCCTGACAATTAAATCCAGCTTCCAAGGAAGGTCCTTATGAACGTTATTTGCCACTAAGAGGGTGGTTCACAACAGGGAGGGAGCACTCTAGCCCTTGCCTCTGTGGCTTTAGCAAATCTGATTCCTGTGACACAGTTCCAAGTAAGAGTTGGATTCCTTTTTTATTTCTTTTCTGCCCCAGTCTGATCTGCAAGAAAGAGTTGGATTTCTTCAAGGGTTTCTTTCTGGGAGTTCTGTGGAGCCACAGTGAATAAACAGACTTGGTGTCCCTTACTGCTGAGGGTGGAATAAACTCACTTATTGGCTGGTTTTGGCATGCACCTCTCAGCTCATTCCTCTTCTGTCTTTTCAGAGTGACTGCACATTTGGTTCTGCTTTTTCTTGCTAGGTATTTTTCAGAGGCCTATCCCCTGCAGAAGGTGCTGCAGTTTTGTTTGTTTGTTTTGTTTTTGAGATGGAATTTCCCTCTTGTTGCCCAGGCTAGAGTGCAGTGGCATGATCTCCACTCACCCCAGCTTCCACCTCCCGGGTTCAAATGATTCTCCTGCCTCAGCCTCCCGAGTAGCTGGGATACAGGCATACGCCACCACGCCCAGCTAATTTTGTTATGTTTAGCAGAGACGGGGTTTCTCCTTGTTGGTCAGGCTGGTCACGAATTCCGACTTCAGGTGATCCTCCCTCCCCAGCCTCCCAAAGTGCTGGGATTTACAGGCGTGAGCCACCATACCTGGCCTCAGTTTTAATGTTCTAGCACTTATTTTGGGCTAGAACATTAATCATATTGCCGTCAACCATTGCACTTAAGTATGTAAGCATCAAAATTAGTAACAGGAATATTTCATCCCAGCTCTCTTGTCTTCTCTCTTTTACTGAATTATTCCCATTTACTGAGGGGATTATGATGTGCCAGGCACAGCATAAGTAACTCCCATATAATCTCAAAAGGGACTTCAAGGAAGGCATTGTGATTATCCCTATCTTATGGGTAAGAAACCTGAAGAATGGCAAGGTTGACAAATTCAAATATCTGCACATTGGGGTTGAATCCCGGAGGGGCCTGATGGAAGTAAGATTCTAAGGATGAGACAAAAATTACTCAATTAGGAGATACCTTTGCAGCCAGCTTCAGCTGGTCCTTGCTCCTGACGTACAGCTAATTCCCTTTTTATCTTTTGTAGAGATAGGGGTCCTGCTATGTTGCCCAGGTTGGCCTCAAACTCCTGATCTCAAGTGATCCTTCTGCCTCAACCTCCCAAAGTACTGGGTTTACCTGTGCTAGCCATAGTGCCTGGCTGGCTCCTCACTCTTTACACACCTAGATTCATAACAAAAATGTAGGTACTAAAAATAAACAATTCCAGCTATATCATCAAATTAAATCATTTCAGATAAACATTATTTTTAAGAAAACAAAGAAACTATCTTATCCCTAGCAGAATATATACTACTATATGTTTTCAAACAAAGTAACTAAGAATAGCACCAATAAGATCTCTGGTTTTTTTCTTTTCTTTTTTCTTTTTTTTTTTTTTTTTACAAATCTCAAAGTCCTAAACCTGGAAAGATCTCTGGTTTTAATTTCTTGACTTCAAATACATAATCCATTCAAAGGATTGAAGTGTCCAGATACTTCTGCTGAAAGAACATTTTGTCAAACAGCCAAATTTTAGTTAAAAAAAAAAAAAAAAAAAGATCCAGTTTCAGAATGAGTAAAATAAATCTCGCATAAAACTGCCATAAGTCTTAAAAAAAGTGATCATAATATTCTTGGGAAAAGTGTCCATCATTTCATTAGGGAAAGGTCTTTTTGCCGGGCACGGTGGCTCAGGCATGTAATCACTGCACTTTGGGAGGCAGAGGCAGGCTGATCATGAGGTCAGGAGTTCAAGACCAGCTTGACCAACATGGTAAAACCCCATCTCTACTAAAAAAAAAATACAAAAATTAGCTGGGCCTGGCAGCACGCACCTGTAATCCCAGCTACTCAGGAGGCTGAGGCAGGAGAACAGTGTGAACCCAGAAGGTGAAGGTTGCAGTGAGCCGAGATCGAGCCACTGCACTCCAGTCTGGAAGACAGAGCGAGAATCCATCTCAAAAAAAAAAAAAAAAAAAACAAAGAGAAAAGGTCTTTTAAATTATACTAAGGGTCAGTGTCATTTAGTTTTTAAGTATCGTTTTATGATCTAAAAGATGAAATAAGGCTCAACTAAATTATTAAAGAGGGAGCTAAAATTATCTAATTTTCCAGAAGAAGACAGCATACCACATACATTATTATTAATGAGTCACCCCCAAGAGTGCCCAGGCCTGAGTACCTGGGGTGGTCCTCCTTGGAGGATAAGTAGTTCCCTGACTGCTAAGGGCTGATAGACTTGATCCAACATGTCTCTCAAGGCCCCCCTGGATAGGGTTCTCTCCTCTTCAGTTAGAACCTAAAAGAAAGAAGCACTTGGCTTTAGTGGAATTCAAACCAGGCAGACAATAGAAAGTAATGTTTTACAACACTGTACAGGGATACCTGTGAGAGGAGAGGAAGACAGGCTTCTATCCTCTCTCAATTTCCTTCCACATGGGGGAAGATGTTCTAAAACATTCCTGGCCCTCTCTCCATTTCGCTCTTCTGGGCAAGTTATGAGACTGATGTTATTGCTGAGAGTGGCATAAACTCACTTATTGGCTGGTTTTGGCATGCATCTCTCAGCTTGTTCCTTTTCTGTCTTTTGAGAGTGACTGCACATTTTGTTCTGCTCTTTTGTGCTGGGTATTTTTCAGAGGCCTATCCCCTGAAGAAGGCACTGCAGTTTTCCAGTGCTCCTTAAAATGGGTGAGTAGTGAGAGTGTCTAATTCTGAAGAGCACTTTCAGAAAGACCTGTCTCCTGCCAGGTGCGGTGGCTCATGCCTGTAATCCCAGCACTTTGGGAGGCTTAGGTGGACGGATCACCTGAGGTCCGGAGTTTGAGACTGGCCTGGCCAACACAGCAAAACCCCGTCTCTACTAAAAATAGAAAAATTAGCAGGGTGTGGTGGTGTGCACCTGTAATTCTACCTACTCAGGAGGCTGAGGCATGAGAATTGCTTGAACCTGGGAGGCAGAGGTTACAGTGAGCCAAAATTGTACCACTACACTGCAGTCTGAGTGACAGATCCAGACTTCATCTCATAAATAAATAAGCTGGGTGTGGTGGTGCATGCCTATAATCCCAGTTACTCTGGAGGCTGAGGCAGGAGTATCTTTGGAACCCAGGAGGCAGAGGTTGCAGTGAGCTGAGACTATGCCACTGCACTCCAGCCTGGGCAACACAGCAAAGCTCCACCTCAAAAAATAATAACAAATTAAAAAAACTCTTACTCTTCTTAACTCTCTTTTAATTCATTTGGAACTTGGGCAGCAAAGAGGCGTATGATTTTGGGGTACTCTTGAGCCTTAACAGTACAGTCCTCCTTGGTGATTACTGCTCAGAGTCAGTCAGGGTCCCACCCATTGCCGATTCACACACTGAGGTATCGGTGCAACTTAGAACACAGATACTGATGGGAATTTGTCCAGCTTCATAAAGTACGCCCAGTGTTGTTTCCCCTCTGTCAACTCCTTCTCCTGTCTTCCTACTTGGTTCTCTCTGTGTGTCTTTTTTCATTTATCTCTCCCTCCTGAGATCCTGGGAACAACTTAGCCTCAGTAACAGTAATAGGACCTGTCAACCGGGTCCCACTACATCAGGGAAGTGCAGGCAGGAGGTGCTGCCAGAAGCGTCAATCACGTATAACCCTGCCGGAAAGAGGGGGCACTCTGCTCCTATCACATAAAGGCCCTGGAGAGCTCAGAATTTCATGCCAACATTTGGATCATAGCGGCTTTTAGGCAAATGTTTATGAATGTAGGCAGGAGAGAGAAGAGAAAAGGAACAAGAACAAGGGTGACACAGGCAGGTGATAGAGAAACAAGAACATTGTGAAGCCTGGCTGTGGAGGCTGGGGAATCACTGCCCATGGGAGCCGCACTGACCCTTGAGACATTTACATCTCAACAGCTTCTGCTGGCTAGTCCCTATGCTGATGCCAGTGGTCCTCTCATGGAGGAGTAGTGGTTCCTGCTATGTCATGCCAGTAGGTCTTATCTTCCCAATCAGTGTGTGAGTTATTTGAAGAAAAGGACCATGTCTTATGCTTCTATGATCTCCACAGCAACTTCTGTAGTCTGGATGCTCAACTGCTTATGTGATTAAGTGACAGCAAAAAATGGGCATATACCCCTAACACCTAATAATGGACACTGACAGAGTTATGTAGTGTACCACATGCTCTACACATGTTATCTCATTTAATCTTCCCACGAATTTAATGAGGGAGCCATGATACTAACATTAGTAGTAATTATATGAGCACTACTAGAGGTTGGGCCAGATATTTGACACACATTATTCTTAATCCTTATGACCACCTTCCGAGGCAGGTATTATGATACACATATTTTTCTTGAGCCAGAGTTTCGCTCTTGTTGCCCAGGCTGGAGTGCAATGGCGCAATCTTGGCTCACTGCAACCTCTGCCTCCCGGGTTCAAGCGATTCAGCCTTCCGAGTAGCTGGGATGTGCCACCGTGCCCATCTAATTTTGTATTTTTAGTAGAGATGGGGTTTTTCCATGTTGGTCAGGCTGGTTTCAAAGTCCCGATCTCAAGTGATCCACTCACCCCAGCCTCCCAAAGTGCTGGGATTACAGGTGTTAGCTACTGTACCTGGTCTGGTACATACTTTATAGAAGAAACGGATGCTCAAAGAAACAGCCTGCAATAGCTGTTTCCAAAAATGGCAAGGGACAGGTGAAATGGACTCTACAGGTGTGCAAGGGACAAGCACCCAATAAATGAAACCTCCACCCACCCCCAAAAGATTCATTTATCCATTAGACATGCTTTGGCATAACCGGTTCTGAAGAACTAAGAGTTGTCTTTTATAACAGCTATCCATGAAAATATACACATATTCACATGCACACAATCTCTCTTTCTCAATTTTACCTCTTCTGCAGGTGTTAGTAGTTTGCTTTTGGTTGGGCAGAATCCCAGTTGGCACAGACCTGCTGCAATATCCCCAAAATGGTGGCAGAATATCAAGCTCCCCAGTGATGTGTGTTCAGCAACATTCAGAAGGGCCCTGCAGCTAGTGTACAGTCTCCGAGTTGCATCAGGGGCAGCATCGAGACATACCACGTCTTGAACGACGGCACCAAACTCAGTTCTGTATCTCAAAGGGACTCCAACACCAGGCATGAGATAGGGGCAGATGCCCAAGGTCACTACAAACTGCAAAATGAACTGGACAGTCTTCTGCTGTGAGATACTAAGTGCATCAGGGCTCAGGGCAGGAGCAACTTCTGGAGTCCTGGTGTTGGGTTTACCTGGATTGAAATTAGCTGCAAGGCGGATCATGGTTTCCTTTAAGCACAAAAGCAACAACAAGGTTTGAGAGGTAAAGCTCCAAGTGACATCTATAGAGTTTTGTGGCCATTCTGCCTTATCAGCAATTTGATCTCTTAGGAGTTTCAGTTTCTTCCACTGAGGATCCTTCAGAAACTTGTCCTCCAAAGCAGACAGGTTAGATTTTAAAGTAGCCAACAAGACATCATGTTTTGTGACCTGTAGTGAACTTGAACCTGATCCTTTTGAAGAAAAAAAAAAAAAAAAAAGAAAGGAGAGATTATACACATAGAAATCAAACTGTACTTCTCCCTGTGGAATGCCCTGCGTACTCCAGTTCCTCCTCAGCGGCCTGGCTCTGCCATCACTGGCCCTGGAAAGCCTCCCCCAGGGGTACCACCCCAGCTTATGAAGAATTTAAGACCACATTTTCTGCTTTCCCACAGCACTTTGCATGTAATTGGAGTAGTGTCCTAACATGTTATACTTCATCTAGTTTGTTTCTATTCCCCACGTTTTGAGGGCAGAGACCAGGTCTTAATCATCTCACTGGGCTTAAATTGTAGCCAGAACAGAAATTTAGAAGCTGTTTTACCATAAAACATTCATTCGGTCCAGCTGTTCTAGGTGCTAGGGATAAAGCAATGAACAGAGGGCTGGACACAGTGGCTCAAGCCTATAATCCCAGCACTTTGGGAGGCTGAGGTAGGCAGATCATGAGGTTAGGAGTTCAAGACCAGCCTAGCCAACATGATGAAACCCTGTCTCTACTAAAAATAAAACAAAATTAGCTGGGCATGGTGGCACACACCTGTAATCCCAGCTACTCAGGAGGCTGAGGCAGGAGAATTGCTTGAACCCAGGAGGCGGAGGTCGCAGTGAGGTGAAATCGCACCATTGCACTCCAGCCTGCGCAACAGAGCAAGACTCCATCTTGAGGGAAAAAAAAAAAAAAGCACTGAATAGAACAAAGGCTCTGGCCAGGCACGGTAGCTCACACCGGTAATCTCAGCACTTTGGGAGGTCAAGGTGGGATGGTTGCTTGAGCCCAAGAGTTCAACAACAGCCTGGGCAACACAGTGAGACCCTGTATCTAAAAAAATTAAAAGAATTAGCTGGGTATGGTGGTACATACCTGTAGTCCCAGCTACTCAGGAGGCTGGTGAGAGGACTGCTTGAGTCCAGGAAGTCAAGGCTGCAGTAAGCTGAGACTGTGCCACTGCATTCCAGCCTGGGTGACAGAGCAAGACCCAGTCTTGAAAACTAAAAACAGTAACAACAAAAAAACAGAACAATGGCTCTTTCCTTGTGGGACTTATGTTCCAGTGAGGAAGATCACAAAATATGGTAACAGAGCTCAAACAGATTAGTTTAACCACATCATTTCCCCCCAGAATATGTAGTTTCAACAGATATCTGTTTCCTATGGAGTATGTTATCTGACCACATGGCATTAAGACAGAAAGTATTAACAAAACATCCAAAAAGCCTCAAATGTTTGGAAATTAAATAATGTACTTCTAAATAATCTATGGTCAAAAAAGAAATTATAAGATTTCAAACTGAATGCTAATGAAAAACATCAAAATTTGTTTGATATAAGTCAAGCAATGCTTAGAGGGAAATTTATAGCTGGAAAGCTTATATCAGAAAAGTAAAAAGGACCAGGCACAGTGGCTAACACCTGCAGTCCCAGTACTTTGGGAGGCCGAGGCAGGAGGATTGCTTGAGCCCAGGAGTTTGAGATCAGCCTGGACAGTGCAGGGAGACTAAGTCTCTAAAAACATTAAAAAAAAAAATTAGCCAGGTGTGGTGGTACACACCTGTGGTCAGGGGCTGAGGTAGAAGGACTGCTTGAGCCTGGAACACAGAAGTTGCAGTTAAAGAAACGAAAGAAGCATTGAAGCATAACAGAGAAATTAATAAACATTATGCCAAAAATCAAACAATATATATGAAATGAAAATATTCCTTGAAAAATACAAGTTATCAAAACTCACAAGACAGAATAGAAAATCTAAATAGCTCTCTATATGTATTAGATAAATTTGTTATCTAAAAATCTTCTGAAAGGCACGGTGGCTCACGCCTGTAATCCCAGCACTCTGGGAGGCTGAGGTAGGCAGATCACTTGAAGTCAGGAGTTTGAGACCAGCCTGGCCAACATAGTGAAAGGGAATCTCTACTAAAAAACAAAAACTAGTCAGGCTTGGTGCCAGGTGCCTGTAATCCCAGCTACTAGGGAGGCTGAGGCAGGAGAATTGCTTGAACCTGGGAAGCAGAGGTTGCAGTGAGCTGAGATTGCACCATTACACTCCAGCCTGGGCAACAAGAGTGAAACTCCATCTCAAAATGGGTGAAATGAAAATCTCTGTCACTGAAATAGGGCAAAAGCAGCAAAAAAAGACATGCAAGAGCAAGAGCCAGGCATGGTGGCTCATGCCTGTAATCTCAGCACTCTGGGAGGCCGAGGGAGGTGAACCACCTGAGTTTGGGAGTTCGAGACCAGCCTGACCAACATGGTGAAACCCCGTCTCTACTAAAAATAGAAAAATTAGCCCGGCATGGTGGCATGCACCTGTAATCCCAGCTACTCAGGAGGCTGAGGCAGGAGAATTGCTTGAATCTGGGGGGCAGAGGTTGCAGTGAGCTGAGATTGTGCCACTGCACTTCAGCCTGGGTGACAGAGCAAGACTCCAACTCAAAAAACAAAAATAAAAATTAAAAAAAAATACATACAAGAGCAGAAAGGAAGAAGCAAAATTGTTTTTATTCACAGATGGCATCATTGTTTATGTAAAAAGCTCTACAGACTCTATAAAACAACTGCTAGAACTAATAAATTTAGCAAGTTCACAGAATACAAGAAATAAAACAAAAATTAAAAAACAAAACAAAACAAAGAAATTCCAATAAGTTTTATTTTGTATTTGCAGCAAAAATGAGAAAATGAAATTTAATTTTTTTTTTTTTTGAGACTGAGTCTCATTTTTCGCCCAGGCTAGAGTGCAGTGGCACAGTCCTGGCTCACTGCAGCCTCTGCCTCCCGGATTCAAAAGATTCTCCTGCCTCAGCCTCCCAAGTAGCTGAGACTGCAGACACCTGCCACCATGCCTGGCTAATTTTTTTGTATTTTTAGTAGAGATGGGGTTTCACCACGTTGGCAAGGCTGGCCTCAAACTCCTGACCTCAGGGGATTCGCCTGCCTAGGCCTCCCAAAGTGCTGGAATTATAGGTATGAGCCACCACATCTGGCCGAAATTTAAAACTCTTTTTACAGGCATGGGCCACCACGCTCAGTTGAGAAAAAACTTTAAAGACCCAAATAAAGAAGAGATATACCATATTCATAGATTAGAAGACTCAATCTTAAAATGGCAATTGTCAGCCAGGAGTGGTGGCTCACACCTGTAATCCCAGCATTTTGGGAGGCTGAGGAAAGTGGATTACCTGAGATCAGGAGATCGAGACCAGCCTGACCAACATGGTGAAATCCCATTTCCAATAAAAATACAAAAAAATTAGCCAGGCACGGTGGTGGGCACCTGCAACCCCAGCTACTTTAGAGGCTGAGGCAGGAGAATCACTTGAACCTAGGAAACAGAGGTTGTGGTAAACAGAGATCACGCCATTGCACTCCAGCCTGGATGACAGAGCAAGAATGTCTCAATAAAAAAAAAAAAAAAAAAGATGGCAAGTGTCCAAAAACTGATCTATAAAGTCAATGCAATTACAATAAGAATCGCATCAGACCTTTTCGCAGAAATTGATAAACTGATTAAAAAATTTATATAGACAGTGGCTCAAGCCTGTAATCCCAGCACTTTGGGAGGCCGAGGCGGGTGGATCACGAGGTCAAGAGATCGAGACCATCCTGGTCAACATGGTGAAACCCTGTCTCTACTAAAACTACAAAAAATTAGCTGGGCATGGTGGCGCGTGCCTGTAGTCCCAGCTACTCGGGAGGCTGAGGCAGGAGGATTGCCTGAACCCAGGAGGCGGAGGTTGCGGTGAGCCGAGGTCGCGCCATTGCACTCCAGCCTGGGTAACAAGAGTGAGACTCCGTCTCAAAAAAAAAAAAAAAAAAAAATTTATATAGAAAACGCTAAGACCCAGAATAGTCAAGAACAATGCTGGAGAACTTATACTACCCAGCTTACTATAGAACTACAGTAATTAAAGACAATGTGGTACTGGCATAAAGGCTGTTAGGCAGACTGATAAAACACAATTGAGAATCCAGAAACAGTCCCACACTTATATGGCTATTTGATCTTCAACAAAGATATGAAATCAATAAAATAGGGAAAGAAAATTCCTTTACCAAATGAGGTTCGAACAACTGGATATCCGTATGGAAAAAAATAAAATAAACTTTGACCCTTAATTCATGCCATACACCAAAATTAACTCAAAATAGACCATAAATACAAAATCTGACTATAAAACTTCTAGAAGAAAACATAGAAGAAAGTCTTTTATGATCCTAGACAGACAACGATTTGTATTTTGTTTTGTTTTGGTTTTTGTTTCTTTTCTTTTTTTTCCAACAGGGTCTTGCTCTGTCACCCAGGCTGGAATGCAGTGGCCTGACTGCAGCTCACTGTAGGACTTCCCACCTTCAAGTGATCCTCCTGCCTCAGCTCCCAAGAAGCTGGGACTACAGTTGTGTGCCACCATGCTTGACTAATTATTTATAGAGATGGGGTCTCACTATGTTGCCCAAGCTGGTCTTGAACTCCTGTGCTCAAGCAGTCCTCCCTCCTCTGCCTCTTAAAGTGCTGGGGTTACAGGTGTGAGCCACTGTGTCCAGTCAGAATTCTTATAACATAAAAAGCATGAGCCAAAAAGGAAAAAACTAGACTTCATCAAAATTTAAAACTTCTTTTCAAAATAAACAGTTCTAAAAATGAAAAGGCAAGCCACTGACTGGGAGAAAATGTTTGCAGTACATATATATGACAAACGCATTGATCCAGGATATATGAAGAACACTTTACAGTTCCATAAGATAAACCAATTTAAAAAATGGACAATTATTTAGATACTTCAAAAAAGAAGATATTCAAATGACTAACTACATATGAAAAGATGCTCAATATCATTAGTTATCGGGAAATGCAAATTAAAACCACAACAAGACACCACTACACACACCAGAATGGCTAAAATTTACACAGATTGATACTACCAAATGACGTGAAGTAACTGGAATGCTCATATATTGTTAGCAGAAGTATGACATGATCAAGGCACAGTTGGTCTGGCAGTTTCTGAGAAAACCATACACAGACCCTATAATCCAGCAATTCCACTCTAACATACTTGCCCAAGAAAAATTAATACACAATACACATGTTCATAACAAAGACTTGCAAGAGTATTCATAGCAGCACTATTCATAATAGCCCTAAACTGGAAACAGCCCACATATCCAACAAGATGTTTCTTGTTTTTATTGAGTTCTAGAATAGGCAAAACTAATCTAAGGGGTAAAAAACCCGGAACCAGTTGTCTCTAGGAGAGTAGCAGTGGGAAATGACTGTGAAAGGGCAGAAATGAACTTTCTGGGATAATAGTAATGATGCATATCTTTTTTTTTTTTTCCCCCTTTTCTCAACTGGACGTAATAATATGCATCTTGACAGTGGTTTCAATTACAAAAGTACACTTTTTTTTTTTTTTAAGAGACAGAGTCTCGCTCTGTCGCCTAGGCTGTAGTATAGTGGCATGATATCGGATCACTGCAACCCCTGCCTCGTGGGTTCAAGGGATTCTCATGCCTCACCCAAGTACATGCATTTTTAAAACTCACTGAATGATATACGTGTTCTCTGTGCATTTCACTGTATATAAATTTTACCTGAAACAAATGAACTACAAAAAAAATCCAAATAAATATTAAACTATAATGTTATAATTCTGAAGTGTTCAGGGATAAAGTGTAGTGATATCTGCAACTTACCTTGAATGCATCAAAAAAAGAGAGAAAACATGAATTGATGGATGGATAGATGGATAGAAATGGGATAAAGAAAATATACAAAAATGTGAATTGTGGAATCTAAACAATGTGTATAAGGGTGTCTGCCATATAATTCTTTCAACTTTTCTTTTTTTCTTTTTCTTTTTGAGATGGGAGTCTTCGCTCTGTCACCAGGCTGGAGTGCAGTGACGCAATCACAACTCACTGTACCTTTGACTTCCTGGGATCAAGCAATCCTTCCATCTCAGTCTCTCAAGTAGGTGGGACCACAGGCGCATACCACCCCACTTGACTAATTTTTTCACATTTTGTAGAGATATGGGGGTCTCATTATGTTGCCCAGGCTGGTCTTGACCTCCTGGACTCAAGCAATCCTCTCACCTTAGTCTCCCCAAAGTGTTGGGATTAAAGGCATGAGCTACTGCACCTGGCCATCAACTTTTCTATTTGTTTAGAAAACGTAATAAAAAATTGAAAATATATATGGACATGCAGCCAGATGAAATAAACTAAAAAAATTGTTTTTGAAAATATAAATAGAAGCAACAGACATCAAATCTAAAGCTAATATGCCTTCTAAGAAACAAAGAAGGAATCAAAATGTAATTAATAACTATTTCCAACACTGCATGATTTATAATAGTGTAAAAGTAGAAATGCATGTCCAATAACATATGTTTGTTGAGTAAATTATGGTCTAATTGTATCTAACATACTATATATATGTGAAGTACTTATTTTGTTTATTGTTTATTGTCTTTCTACCAACTAGAATCAAAGCACCTTGAAAACAAGGACATTAATTTGTTTTGTTCACTGCTGTATTCTCTTTGCCTGGAACAAGTCTGACAAGTAAAAGCTGTTTAATAAATTGTTGTTGAAGGCCAGGCGCAGTGGCTCATGCCTGTAATTTCAGCACTTTGGGATCACGAGGTCAAGAGATTGAGACCATCCTGTCCAACATGGTGAAACCCCGTCTCTAAAAAAAAATCAATAAATAAAATAAATAAATTGTTGCTGAATGAATAAATAATGGAATATTTTCTAGCTATTAAATGATGTTGAACATTATTTAATGGCATGTTCATAATACATTCTAATGTGAAGAAAGAGTACAAAACACTACATGAGCAAAAGATATAGTTTATAGAAAAAGAAATGCAAATGGCCCTTAAACATGAACATATGATCAATCTTGCTCATAACAAGAGAAAAGTAAATTAAAACTATACTGAAATATCACTTTCCATCTATCAAACTGGCTAAAATCCAAAAGTTTTATAACACATTCTGTAGCAAGTCTGTGAGGAAACACACACTCTCATACATTGTTGGTAGGAACTAAAACAGTACATCCCCAAGAAGATAAATTTGGCAATATCTAGCAAAATTACATAGGCATTTCCCTTTGGCCCAGCAATCTCACTTTTAGGAATCTATCCTATAGATACACAGGCAAAAAATGCAAAATGATATATTTACAAGCCTATTCATTGTAGTACTTCTTAAATTAGCAAAAGATTTGAAAACAATGCAAATGTCCACTAGTAGAGAGCTGGTTGAATAAACTATGCAGCTATAAAAGAGTAAAAGGAAGATTTATAATGATCTCTAAGTTATAAGTTACAAGTTATAAAATTTATAACTGTATAACAATCTCTAAGACATTAAGTTAAAAAAGTAAAATGTGGCCAGGCGTAGCGGTTCACGCCTATAATCCCAGTACTTTGGGAGGCTGAGGCAGGCAGATCACCTGTGGTCAGAAGTTTGAGACCAGCTTGACCAACATGGATAAACCCAGCTCTACTAAAAATACAAAATTAGTTGGGCGTGGATTACAGATGCCTGTAATCCCAGCTACTCAGGAGGCTGAGGCAGGAGAATAGCTTGAAACCAGGAGGCGGAGTTTGCAGTGAGCTGAGATCACACCACTGCACTCCAGCCTGGGCAACAAGAGTGAAACTCCATCTCACAAAAGAAAAAAAAACAGATGCAGAAAAAACTATATATAGTATGCTACCTTTTGTGTAAAAATAGGAATAAATATGAAACCATGTATTACTTATCTTTTCAAAAAAGAAGGGATGAAAGAATAAATTAAAACTAACTAAAATAAGTCATCTACAGACAGAGGGAGAGAGCAGGGGAGGAAACATGGATAACTGTATCTAATTTTATTAGTTTTAGAACCCAACAGCTGTTTTTCATAGTTAAAAAAATTAAATCAAAAGGAAAATGCAAAACAATTATTAAAATAAAAAACAAACAAATGAACCAATGAACCAAATTCTGTGGTCTATGTCAAAGGTCACCAAACTATGATCTGCAGTCTAAATCCGGTCCAGCAACTGCTTTCATGAATAAGGTTTCACTGGAATACAGTTATGCCCATTTACATACAGTCTATGGCTGCTTTTGAGATACAGTGGCAGAGTTGAGTAGTTACAACGGAGACCATATGGGCTGCAAAGCTCAAAATATTTACTATCTAGTCCTTCAGAGAAAAAGTTTACTGACTCCTACTCTATATTAAGTTAGCAGCATAACCACACAGAAAATTATTTTAAGGGACTTGAAATATAGGATTTTGTATATCCTGAGAACAAAAAGCAACCAAACAAAAACCCCTTAAACAGTGGGTTTGTAATGGTAATGTTGGATTTGTTCTTTGACAATATTATAGATATGTATGAGTATGTATTGTGTGATTATACATTTTACATAATGTGTGATTACATATTTATATATGTATGGATATATATATGTACATACATAAGTAAATACATTAATTTCATCAGGAAGCAATATTCTCAGATAAAAGAAATACAGGCTGGGCACCGTGGATCACGCCTGTAATCCCATCACTTTGGGAGGCCAAGGCAGGTGGATCACATGAGATCAGGAGTTCAAGACCAGCCTGACCAACATGGTAAAACCCCATCTCTAAAAAAAAAAAAAAAAATACAAATATATAAAATATAGAATAAAAGAATAGCTAGGTAGACCAATATGTGATAAAGCAATTATAGTAAAATTGTTAACTGTAGAATGAAGGTCATGGTATCTTCATTGTAAAAGCTTTTCAACTTTTCTGTAAGCTTCATAATTTCTTTTTTTTTTTTTTGGAGACAGTCTCACACTGTTGCCTTGGCTGTGCAATGGAGTGCAATGGCACTATCTTGGCTCACTGCAACCTCCGCATCCAGGGTTCAAGTGATTCTCCTGCCTCAGCCTCCTGAGTAGCTGGGATTATAGGTACCTGCCACCAAGCCCAGCTAATTTTTTATATTTTTAGTAGAGATGGAGTTTCACTATGTTGGCAAGGCTGGTCTCAAACTCCTGACCTCGTGATCTGCCTACATTGGCCTACCGTAGTGCTGGGATTACAGGTGTGAGTCACAGCGTCCAGCCAGCTTCGTAATTTCAAATTTTCATAATGAAATGTTAGAAAAAATTTATAAAATAAAATCTCATAATATTTCACTTCAATTGGAAATACTGGTAAGAACTCTAGACTTATTTTCATCTAAAAATCCACATATGTCCTAGCTCTAATCCTTCAAAAAGTCTGAAAGCAATGACAATTTCTTTTTCCTTTTCTTCTTCTTTTTTTTTTTTTTTTTTTTTTTTTTTTGAGACAAGGTCTTACTCTGTCACCCAGGCTGGAGTGCAGTGGTATAACCATAGTTCACTGCAGCCTCAAACTCCTGGGCTCAGCTGATCCTCCTGTCAGCCTCCCAAGTAGCAGGGACCACCAGCATGTGGCACCATGTCCAGCTAATTTCTGTATTTTTGGTAGAGACAGCGTTTTACTGTGTAGCCCAGGCTGGTCTTGAACTCTTGGGCTCAAACAATCAGGCCACTTCAGCCTCCCAAAGTGCTGGGATTACAGGTGTGAGCCACCACACCCAGCCAATGATAATTTCTTTTTTTTTTTTTTTTTGAGATGGAATCTCACTCTGTCGCCCAGACTGGAGTGCAGTGGCACAGTCTTGGCTCACTGAAACCTCCGCCTCCCGGGCTCAAGCAATTCTCCTGCCTCAGACTCCGGAGTAGCTAAGATTATGGGTGTGTGTCACCAGGCCTGGCTAATTTTTGTATTTTTAGCAGAGATGGGGTTTCGCCATGTTGATCAAGCTGGTCTTTGAACTCCTGATCTCAAGTAATCCACCCACCTTGGCCTCCCAAAGTGCTGGTATTACAGGTGTGAGTCACTGCACCCAGCCAATAATTTTAATAGCAACGAATATCCTGTGTCCACATTGTGATTTCTAAATGTCACTTTTCCTTTTTTTTTTTTTTTTTGAGACGGAGTTTCGCTGTTGTTACCCAGGCTGGAGTGCAATGGTGCGATCTCGGCTCACCGCAGCCTCCGCCTCCTGGGTTCAGGCAATTCTCCTGCCTCAGCCTCCTGAGTAGCTGGGATTACAGGCACGTGCCACCATGCCCAGCTGATTTTTTGTAGTTTTAGTAGAGACGGGGTTTCACCATGTTGACCAGGATGGTCTCGATCTCTTGACCTCGTGATCCACCTGCCTCGGCCTCCCAAAGTGCTGGGATTACAAGCGTGAGCCACCGCGCCCGGCCTAAATGTCACTTTTCCTAAGAGAGAGTTGTTTTCAAAAATGGAGCAGGAAATACATAAGATGAACCTGAAATATCTTCTATTTGAGAGCAAGCAGGTGATCAAAGATTACCATGGTCATGTCAGAAAGTCCAAGAGCCAATCTGAAATGGTTCCCACTGGCCAAAAATGGGAAATTTGATCATTAAGAACAAGGAATACAATAATTGAAACATCAAATACATAAAATGTATGATTCATAATACAACAAAAAAGATCACCTCATTGGCTACCTTTGGAGGTTGCTAAGACACTAATTTATTATTCTGAAAACTGCTCAATAAAGGAACAGAATGATTCTAACTATATTAAAATATATTCATGTTTATATACAGAGAAAAGGGTCTCAAAGTTTTACTACCTCGAGGTTTTAATAGTGATGATCTCTGGGTGGTAGGGTTAAAGGTGAGATTTTTCTTTTTACCTAATTATAGTTCTAATTTTTTTTTTTTTTACAATAAATATGTATTGTCTCTGCACTAAAAGTTATTTTAGGGTTATAAAACAGTATGTGGCATATGAGATCATTTTTGTAAAAAGGAAAAATAATATTTTTTTTTTTTTTTTTTTTTTGAGACGGAGTTTCACTCATGTTACCCAGGCTGGAGTGCAATGGCGCGATCTCGGCTCACCGCAACCTCCGCCTCCTGGGTTCAGGCAATTCTCCTGCCTCAGCCTCCTGAGTAGCTGGGATTACAGGCACGCACCACCATGCCCAGCTAATTTTTTGTATTTTTGGTAGAGATGGGGTTTCACCATGTTGACCAGGGTGGTCTCGATCTCTTGACCTCGTGATCCACCCGCCTCGGCCTCCCAAAGTGCTGGGATTACAGGCTTGAGCCACCGCGCCCGGCCTGGAAATATAATATTTTCTGAATTGCTAGTAGTGATACCCTCTGGGTAGTGAGATTAAGGTAATTTTAATTTTCTTCTTTTGGTTTATCTACGTTTAAAAAATCTTTGCTATAGTAAACATTAACTGCTTCTATTTTTTAAAAAAAAGAAAAAGGAAAGCTGGCAGTGACATGCCTGTAGTTGGGAGGCTGAGGCAGAAGCATCACCGAGCCCAGAAGTGAGGCTATAGTGTACTATGATCATGTCTATGAATAGCCACTGTACTCCAGGCTGGACAGCATAGGTCTCTATTTAAAAGAGGGAGAGAGAAACAGAGAGAGAAACAATAATATCCTTTAAAAATAATGAGAACATTTGAATGACACCTTAAAAACAAAAACAAAAACAAAAAATAAAAATAATGAGAACAGAAAAGTAAGAAATCTGCAATATTCTCGGACTTTCCAGCGCAAGTGTTCTGACCCACTGGCATGAATATCTGGTTCCTTTGGCTAATGTATACCTCAAATGGAAACGAGTGTTACTTCCCTCTTGTTGCCACTAACCATTAAGATCACTAACCAACCTCTAAATGACTTCCGGTGATGTAAGATCTTTGAACCCAAACATGGAATACAAAGAAAGTGATCTAAAACAAAAGCTCTTAGTGAAGTTTTACAGGAGCCCCTTTAATGAAGTAGTCTACTCTGCCCTCTACTGGTGATGAAAATAACATCTACTTGGAAATGGAGACATTTCCATAAAGTAGCAGGTCTCAGTATGCTATGGAGACCTGGCTTGCCAGGGGATTCCTAAGACCCTCTCAAGGGGGTCTGCAAGGTCAAAATCATTTCATAATAATACTAAGTCATGATGTGCCTTTTACATTCTCAAGAGTGTACTGAGTATGAAAGGTGTATTGATATGAGTTCTGATTTTATATTGCAACAAACTTTTAAGATATTACCTCTTGCCTGGCGTGGTGGCTCAAGCCTGTAATCCCAGCACTTTGGGAGGCCGAGGCGGGCAGATCACCTGAGGTCGGGAGTTCAACATGGAGAAACCCCATCGCTACTAAAAAATGCAAAATAAACCGGGCATGGTGGCACATGCCTATAATCCCAGCTACTCGGGAGGCTGAGGCAGAATCGTTTGAATCTGGGAGAAGGAGGTTGTGGTGGGCCGAGATGGCACCATTACACTCCAGCCTGAGCAACAAGAGCGAAACTCTGTCTCAAAAAAAAAAAAAAAAAAAAAAAATACTACCTCTTGTTGAATTTCTCTTCACTTTTTTCCCCCACACAATTCATGCAGAAATTATCTTGTTGAGTTTTAGAATTGTACAAAAGGATAGACATAATTATCTGAAAAGGTGATTGAACTCTCCTTCCTTTCCAACTACATATCTATGTGAATCTAGGTTTTCTTCATGTACTTCAGTCAAAACCACCTATCATGACAGACTGGAGAAGCAGATACGAAAATCCACTAACTTCTCGGTTGGGCATGGTGCCTCAAGCCTGTAATCCTAGCACTTTGGGCAGATCACCTGAGGTCAGGAGTTTGAGACAGCTTGGCCAACATGGTAAAAGGGAGGCTGAGGCATGAGAACTGCCTGAACCTGGGAGGCGGGGGTTCCAGTGACTCAAGATCACGCCACTGCACTCCAGCCTGGGTGACAGAGTGAGATCCTGTCTCAAAAACAAAACAAAACAGGGTCTTACTCTGTCACCCAGGCTGGAGTGCACTAGTATAACCATGGCTCACTGCATCCTAGACCTGGACCTCCAGGTTCAAGCAATCCTCCCATCTCAGCCTCCCCAGTAGCTGGAACCACAGGTATGTAGTACCATGCCTGGCCAATTGTTTTTATTTTTTGTAGAAAGAGTTTCACTATGTTGCCCAGTCTGGTCTCAAACTTCTGGGCTCCTGCCTAGGTCTCCCAAAGTGCTGGGATTACAGGTATGATCCACCTCTACAGGTATATCCCAGCCACTATAGATATTTTAAATTCCCTCAGCAGCTAACAGGATCAAATAGCAGACAGATTCATATAATATGTAACAGACTACATGTACAAAATAATATAATTTTACACACTAATTCTTTTTCAAATAGGAATGCTTAAATTTCTGTAACTTAAGTGAGTACATATATATGTACTCCATCACATACTCATAGAGATTAGTTTTCTATAAATGAAGCTTAATATATGTGTTTTGTGATAGATGATTACTTTCATGATTTTTGCTTATTTAAACTTGTTCTCAGTCATATTATAGAGAATTGCAGGCCAGATGTAGTGGCTCACACCTATAATCCCAGCACTTTGGGAGGCCAAGGCAGGCAGATCACTCAAGGTCAGGAGTTTGAGACCAGCCTGGCCAACATGGCGAAACCCCGTCTCTACTAAAAATACAAAAAGCAGCTGGAGGCCGGGCGCAGTGGCTCACGCCTGTAATCCCAGCACTTTGGGAGGCCGAGGCGGGTGGATCACGAGGTCAAGAGATTGAGACTATCCTGGTCAACATGGTAAAACCCCGTCTCTACTAAAAATACAAAAAAAAACATTAGCTGGGCATGGTGGCGTGTGCCTGTAATCCCAGCTACTCAGGAGGTTGAGGCAGGAGAATTGCCTGAACCCAGGAGGCGGAGGTTGCGGTGAGCCGAGATCGCGCCATTGCACTCCAGCCTGGGTAACAAGAGCGAAACTCCGCCTCAAAAAAAAAAAAAAAAAAAAAAAAGCAGCTGGGCAAGGTGGCACATGCCTGTAATCCCAGCAACTCAGGAGGCTGAGGCAGAACCACTTGAACCTGGGAAGCAGAAGTTGCAGTGAACGCCACTGCATTCCAGCCTGGTCAACCGAGTGAGACTCCGTCTCAAAAAAAAAAAAAGAAGAGTTGCAGTTGCAAGACAAGTGATCTCTTGATTAGCAACTTAAAATTCTATTTTGCAGTCTGACTCTTCAGACAATGTAATATATTTACCATACTTTTAGTGGAAAGGACCTAAATTCAAATTCTGCCACTTACTAGTCTGACACTGGGTAATTTCCAATGTACCTGAACCTTGGTTCCTTCATCTAAAGAAATGGCAGTCGGGCGCGGTGGCTCACGCCTGTAATCCCAGCACTTTGGGAGGCTGAGGCGGGTGGATCACAAGGTCAAGAGATCGAGACCATCCTGGTCAACATGGTGAAACCCTGTCTCTACTAAAAATACAAAAAATTAGCTGGGCATGGTGGCGCGTGCCTGTACTACCAGCTGAGGCAGGAGAATTGCCTGAACCAAGGAGGCGGAGGTTGCGGTGAGCCAAGATCGTGCCATTGCACTCCAGCCTGGGTAACAAGAGCGAAACTCCATCTCAAAAAAAAAAAAAAAAAAAGAAGAAATGGAATACAAGTAGTACTGATCCCAGGGGATGGTTATGAGGATTAAATAATGTATATGTAGGCCATGTGCGGTGGCTCACACCTGTAATCCAAGCATTTTGGGAGGCCAAGGCAGGTGGATCACAAGATCAGGAATTCAAGACCAGGCTGGCCAAGGTGGTGAAACCCTGTCTCTACTAAGAATACAAAAATTGGCCGGGTGTGGTGGCTCATGCCTGTGATCCAGGTACTTTAGAGGCCAAGGCGGGCGGATCACCTGAGATCGGGAGTTCAGGACCAGCCTGACCAACATGGTGAAACCCCATCTTTAAAAAAAGTAAAAAATAAAAATACAAAAATTAGCCGGGCACAGGTTACAGGTAGGTGCCTGTAATCCCAGCTACTTGGGAGGCTGAGGCAGGAGAATTGCTTGAACCTGGGAGGTGGAGGTTGCAGTGAGCCAAAATCATGACACTGCACTTTAGTCTGGGCAACAGAGCAAGGCTCTGTCTCAAATAAATAAATAAAATGTAAACAGCCTACTATGGGGACTGACACTCAGTAGGCACTCATTGACTAATATTAATAACCTGTGTTCACTTCCCACTGGTATGGTGTAATGTTTGCAGAAATTTTTGCAGTTCTGAGTATAAAATCTGAGACTAGGAAGTGATCCCCTTTGGCCTTTCCTGTGCCCTTGCTAATTCGACAGATCACTTCCCCCAAATATACACCCCAATGATAAGTAGAGCTCTATCTCCTACGTCCTTTCCAAAAGCTCCAGATAACATCAGAGCCTCTACACTGAAGAATTTGTCTGATCCTGAGAGGGGGGTTCAGTAGATCTCGGGCCTAGGTCCGTGTTCTGCCTCTAATTTGACCAAGTGATCTTGAACAGGTTACTTAATCTCTTCAGTGAGCCTCGGGTGTCCTCAGTCGTAAAAGGAGTGGCAGCCTCAACCACTCCCAATGTCCCTTCAGATTCTAGATTGGGAAAAAACCACGCACCACAAAGATTAAAAGCGACTGGAAACCCCTAAATACTCTCCCCAAATCCATTTCAAATGTCACTGCTTCCAATTTCTGGGCTGCTTAGCATTTTTTACACATCTCAAGGATCCACACTGGTCCCTGCGCCCTCACGCGGCAGAGACCTCACACGTTCTATGTCGCGGGCGCCCGACCCTCTCAGGAGCTAGGTCGGATTCCCAAGAGCGCTTCAGTAAGGACCGAATGAAATAACGCCCCCCAGGCGCCTGACAGAGCCCAGCACAAGGCAAGCGCTCAAGAGATGCTGTCTAATATCAGCAGTCAACGGATCCAGCGCCCTCCTTGAGCCTCAGTTTCCTCAAAGATGTAATGAGGACGGGCAGAAACACTGCTCAAAGCCCCCAGCAGCGGGCAGAGGGTCCCGGGGCGAGCCTAAGGGGCGCACGCTGCGGGAGGCAGAGCAGCCCCAGAAGCTGGGCGCCCCTTGAGAGTCCCGGGTCCAGCCCGGCGCCGAGATGCGCCCTCTCACCTCCCGGACTCAGCAGCAGCTTCAATGCCTCCAAAATCCGATCCAAACTGCATATCTCCTGAGCCGCGTCGCCAACGGCCTGTCCCGAGGCCGCCATGACTGGAGTGGAACGCTACGTACGCATCTCCCTCAGGCGCCACGGCAGCGCCCCGCCGCCGCCATGTTGAGTGTGGCAGAAGGCGCTGGGCGCACTATGGGGCGGGACCCGCAGCGTGGGGCGGGGCCAAATCGGTCGGGAACGCCGCCTTCACATTTTTTTTCTGTCCCGGCTTAGTCCAGGAAGTCTGAGGGAACACAAAAATGGCTAACACAATCTGCCCACGCACACAATTTCCGAAGCTCAATATGCTTAACTGCTATGTAAAGAAGGAAGAGAGAAGTAATTTATCATAAAAGAATCTATTTTTCAATATGAAAATACTCAGGTACTCAACACTGGCAGACATAATGAAGCAGACAGATACATCTGCTTACAGTGAAGCATGGATAAGAAAAACAATATTCAGACTGGGCGCGGTGGCTGACGCCTGTAATCCCAACACTTTGGGAGGCTGGCGGGTAGATCACTTGAGATCAGGAGGTCGAGACCAGCCTGGCTAACATGGTGAAACCCCGTCTCTACTAAAAATACAAAAACTAGCCAGGCATGGTGGCAACCACACCCAGTGTCTCCATCCTGCACCATGAGGGCTGGGCACTTAGACGTGTGGGCACCCACAGCCCTGCACATTCAGGATCTGTCTACACCCACACCCCATCCCTTCCACAAAGCAGCTACCACTTGGCCCCTCTGGGTCTAGAACTGCAGACGGGAAGCACAGTGCACCGTCCAGAGGGCAGACCAAGGGAAGAGTCCTACAGTCCTAGAAGGCCTGAGATGGTTGGGCAGGGAATTCCACAGCCTCAGAACCCAGAGTGTGGGCTGGGTGTGGTTGCTCATGCCTGTAATCCCAGCACTTTGGGAGGCTGAGGTGGGAGGATTGCTTTTGCCCAGGAGTGTGACACCAGGCTGGGCAAAATAGGGAGACCCTGTCTCTATAAAAGAAATACAAAAATTAGCCAGGCCTGTTGGCATGTACCTGTGGTCCAGCTACTTGAGAAGCTGAAGAGGGAGGATCCCCTGAGCCCAGGAGGTTGAGGCTACAGTAAGCCATGATTACACCACTACACTCCAGCCTGACTGAGACCCTGTCTCAAACAAACAAAGAAAGAATACAGAATGTGGTCTTGGAGGAGGGTGAGGATTTTGAGATTTGGGGATGGGCAAGTCCTCCAGGCCTGGCAGATTTCTTGCCGAGGAAGAGGGGCATGGCAGAGGAGCCCAGATGGAGCCTCTTGAGCACGAGCCCAGGGCCAGGAGCTTACCAAGCCTAAGTCTGAGGGCAGTACTGGTGTGGGATTTACAAAAGATGATTAGGCTGGGCGCGTGGCTCATGCCTATAATCCCAGCACTTTGGGAGGCCAAGGCGGGTAGATCATGAGGTCAAGAGATCGAGACCATCCTGGTCAACAAGGTGAAACCTCGTCTCTCCTAAAAATACAAAAATTAGCTGGACATGATGGTGCGTGCCTGTAGTCCCAGCTACTCGGGAGGCTGAGGCAGGAGAATTGCTTGAACCCAGGAGGCAGAGGTTGCAGTGAGCCAAGATCGTGCCATTGCACTCCAGTCTGGGCAACAACAGCGAAACTCCATCTCAAAAAAAAAAAAAAAAAAAAAAAAAGATGATTAGAGGATATTCAGAGCAGAGTATCCTTTATCTCAAAGTATTATAGGACCTGGACGTCCCTTCAGTTTTTATCCTGTAGGCTCTGTGGGCTGAGCCACCTCTAATTGTCATGCGTAATTGCATGCCATAAGATCCCATAGAATTTTTTTACAGCAAAGTAATATATCCCATGTGGAACACTGGGTGCATTTTAATATGTGTGGTAGGATGTTGGAGGAGTGCCTAGGGTCCACGAGGCTGTAGCGTAAATCGGCCCTTGTCTGAAGAGGAGGAAACATTCTCAGGCTTCTCCCAGCCTCAAATCATTCAACTGTGCTTTAAGTACACTGTTTCCTTAGAATTTTGTATTTAAGTTTATGGAATTTTAGTTTATAGGACTTGAATTTGCTCTGGGCAGCTTTGTTAAAACAGAAAAGTATGGCCAGTCACGGTGGTTCACACCTGTAATCCCAGTACTTTGAAAGGCTGAAGTGGGCAGATCACCTGAGGTCAGGAGTTTGAGACCAGCCTAACCAACAAGCTGAAATCTCATCTCTACTAAAAATACAAACATTAGCTTGGTGTGGTGGGGCACGCCTGTAATCCCAGCTACTCAGGAGGCTGAGGCAGGAGAATCACTTGAACCCTGGAGGAGGAGGTTGCAGTGAACTAAGACTGCACCACTGCACTCTAACTCAGGTGACAGAGCAAGTCTCCATCTCAAAAGAAAACAAAAATCCACAGAAGTACAGCAGAGAGACCCCTGTAATATGCCATTAAACATCCCTTGTAACCAATGTTCACAAAGGCTACATCCCAGCAGGGGCTGGCTGCCCCTCTACAAAAAAACAGATAGAGATGTTCAAGACACGCACACACAGATCTGTATTCATGTAAATGTTTCATTGCCTTGAAGTCGGCCAACAAGGTGCCCGTTTATCAGGAACTTGGGGAAGATCAACAGAACTAGTCACCAAAACAGGCTGATTAAAGCACAGCCATTCCCATCTTGGCTCACTGCAACCTCCACCTCCAGGGTTCAAGTGATTCTTCTGCCTCAGCCTCTCAAGTAGCTGGGACTACAGGTGTTTGCCTGCTGTTTGCCCAATCCAGAGCCAGCAAGGCTAATGGCATCCAATACTTATCAATGGCTGTTTCACAGGAACAGAATTTCCATAAGGACCCCCGCAAATTAAGGGTTCTTGTGGGGAACTGTTTTTTAAAGCCATGTGTGATAACTGACAGGCTGCACTCCATTTTCCATAAATCGCTCCTAAATTCTTACCCTACTCATCTCAAAGTATCTGCTGATAACCCCATCACTCATCTCACAAGGAAGCAGGCACTGAAGCTTGTTTCCTTTTTTTTTGTTTTTAATGTTATACATTTTAAAGAAACTATTTTTGTGCTTACACAGTAGGTATATATATTTATGGGGTACATGAGATATTTTGATACAGGCATACGATGCACAACTATCAGGTCAGGGTCAATGTGTTTCATGTTTTTCATTTATTTTAAAATAAAACTTTATTGCCACTCTCTTCAGCACCATTCATATCCTTGTTTATTTCAGCCTACAGAAGCTCTTTACTGTCTCTGTTACTTGTCCTCTCCCCAAGGCCAGTTCACTATTCTTGCAAATAGATCCACCCTCACAGAACGCCACTTTGGATGACATCGTTCTCCTGCTCAAAATACTTCAGTGGGCCAGGTGCAGGGCCCATGCCTGTAATCCCAACACTTTGGGAGGCCGAGGCGGGAGGACTGCTTGAGCCCAGGAGTTCCAGATCAGCCTGGGCAATGTGATAAAATCCTGACTCTACAAAAAGCATAAATATTAGGCAGGCGTAGTGGTGCATGCCTACAGTCCCAACTACTCAGGAGGCTAAGGTGGGAGAATTGCTTGGACCCAGGAGATCGAGGCTGCAGTGAGCCGAGACTGCACCAGTGTACTCCAGCCTGGGTGACAGAGTAAGACTCAGTCTCAAAAAAATTGTTTTAAACCCAAAACTTTAGTGTCATGGTTCTGACCCATTAAATCCAATCCAAATTGGAATGCTTGGTCTTTTCTCTTTTAACATATGTTTGCTTAAATGATTCCCTCTATCCAAAACTCCCTTGCTCTGGTCCTCATTCAATAACAAAATTAAAGCTAACAATTAACAAAACACCCCGACAAGACAGGCATGCTTCTAAATGCTTTGTACGTATCAATTCATTTAGTGTTGAAAACACTATAAAGCAAATACAATTACCCTATTTTTTTTGAGACAGTCTCGTTCTCTTGCCCAGGCTGGAGTGCAGTGGTGCGATCTTGGCCCACTACAACCTCTGCCTCCTGGGTTCAAGCCATGCTCCTGCCTCAGCCTCCCAAGTAGCTGGGACTACAGGCCACGCCACCGCACTTGTGTAATTTTTGTATTGTTAGTAGAGGTGGGGTTTCACTATGTCGACCAGGCTGGTCTCAAACTGCTGACCTCAGGTGATCTGCCTGCCTCGGCCTCTCAAAGTGTAGATATTACAGGTGTGAGCCACAGCACCTGTCCCAGTTACCTTCATTTTAGAGATGAAGACACTGAGGCATAGAAAGGTCAAGTAACTTGTCAAGCTCACAGCTGGAACGGACAGAATCAGGATTTGAACTCAGCACAGCTCTAGCGTCTTGGCATCTAATGAACCAGCAAAAGGGAAACGGGAGCTGTTTTCCAAGTCTCCTGTGCTTCCAGACCCTTGCTGGGGCCAACTGCCTTTACCATGGACATTTTCGGAGGTTAACATTTTTGAGCCAGGTGCGGTGGCTCACGCCTGTCCCAGCACTTTGGGAGGCCAAGTTGGGTGGATTGCCTGAGGTCAGGAGTTCAAGACCAACCCGGCCAACATAGTGAAACCCCGCCTCTACTAAAAATATAAAAAATTAGCTGGGCATGATGGGCGGGCGCCTGTAATCCCAGCTACTAGGGAGGCTGAGGCAGGAGAATCGCTTGAACCCGGGAGGCAGAGGTTGCAGTGATCTGAGATCACACCACTGCACTCCAGCCTGGGCAGCAAGAAAGAAACTCCATCTCAAAAAAAAAGAAAAAAAATTTTCAGCCTGGGCAACATGGTGAAACCCCATCTCTGTAAAAAATATAAAAATTAGCCGGGCCTGTGCCTATATGCCTATTGTCCCAGCTTCTCTGGAGATTTGGTGGGAGGATTGCTTGAGCCTGTGAAGTCGAGGCTGCAGTGAGCCATGTTCATGCCACTTCACTCCAGCTTGGGTGACAGAGGAGACCCTATTCCAAAAAAAAAAAAAAAAAAAAAATTTCCTTGATGGTACAGATCCTCGCACAGAGTAGGTGCTCTGTAAACAATTTAATTTTTATTCTCTATTAGACCATTTATCTTTCTTTGTCCTCATTCTATTTTTTCTGGACTTTTACCATTTGCATTAAATTATAGGTAAAATTTAGAATTTCTAAGTGCACAGTTCAGCAGCATTAAGTACATTCACACTTTTGTGCAACCCTCACCACTATACATCTCCAGAACTTTTTAATTTTTTTGAAACAGAAACTCTGTTCCAGTTTCTTCACCTTCTCCCCAACACTTTTTAATTATTTCACATTGTATTCATAAATCATAACATCATTTTGTAGCCCATACATTTAAAAATGGAGAAAGGATTTGCATGTACATTTCTCCAAAGAAGACATACAAATGGCCAATAGGCCTATGATAAGGTGTTCAACATCGATAGGAAAATGCACATCAATACCACGATGAGACACCATTTCATGAGTCTTCGGATGGCTACTATAAAAAGTAAAACAAGGCCAGACGCGGTGGCTCACACCTGTAATTCCAGCACTTTGGGAGGCAGTATTACTTGAGGTCAGGAGTTCGAGACCAGCCTGGCCAACATGGTGAAAACCCATCTCTACAAAAATTCAAAAAAATTAGCTGGGCGTGGTGGTGTATACCTTTAATCCCAGTTACTTGGGAGGCTGAGGAAGGAGAATAGCTCTAACCTGGGAGGCGGAGGCTGCAGTGAGCCTAGATCATACCACTGCACTCCAGACTAGGTGACAGAGCAAGGCTCCATCTCACAATACATAAATTTTACAAGATTATAAAATACATAGAAAAAAATTGAACAAGTGCTGGGGAGGATATGAAGAAATTATGTATCTGATAAGTGATTAATTTCCAGAATAGATATTTTTAAAAACTCAACAGTAAACAACCCAATTCAAAAGTGCATAAAGGGATCCAGCAATCCCATTTCTGGGTATTTACCCAAAAGGTTTGATATCAGTGCGTCGTGGAGATGTCTGCACTTCCATGAGCACTGCAGCACTATTCACAACAGCTAAGCTATGGAATCAACCCAAGTACTCATAAAGAAAACGAGGTATAAGAGATAACAGTCAGGAGTCATTGTCACAATATAATAAAAATATTAGCCACCAGATTCATGTAAGGACTAAGTGGTCCTCGTGAATTACATAAGACTCCATACTGTTAGCTGGGCATGGTGGCGCGTGCCTGTAATCCCAGCTACTCAGGAGGCTGAGACAGGAGAATTGCCTGAACCCAGGAGGCGGAGGTTGCGGTGAGCCGAGATCGCGCCGTTGCACTCCAGCCTGGGTAACAAGAGCGAGACTCCGTCTCAGCCTCCTGAGTAGCTGGGATTACAGGCACGCGCCACCATGCCCAGCTAATTTTTTGTATTTTTGGTAGAGACGGGGTTTCACCATGTTGACCAGGATGGTCTCGATCTCTTGACCTCGTGATCCACCCGCCTCGGCCTCCCAAAGTGCTGGGATTACAGGCGTGAGCCACCGCGCCCGGCCAGTTTTTATTTTTTCTGAGATGGAGTCTCACTTTTGTTGCCCAGGCTGGAGCGATGTCAGCTTACTGCAAACTCCACCTCCCAGCTTCAAGCAATTCTCTTGCCTCAGCCTCTTGAGTAACTTGGATTATAGGCACACATACCACGCCCAGCTAATTTTCGTATTTTTAGTAGAGACAGGGTTTCACCATGTTGTCCAGGCTGGTCTCCAACTCCTGATCTTAAGTGATCCACCTGCCTCAGCCTCCTAACCTTAAGTGATCCACTGTGCCCGGCCTAATAGTTTCTGATAATAACTGAGAAGGCATTTTCTTCTTACTTAACAAGAGACTGAAAATTAAAAGTTGGGGCTGGGCGAGGTGGCTCATGCCTGTAATCCCAGGACTGTGGGAGGCCAAGGTGGGTGGAGTGTTTGAGCCCAGGAGTTCAAGACCTGGCACCTGGTTTCGTAACATGATGAAACTCTGTCTCTAATAAAGAGTTCTTTGAGAGAGCCAGATTACCAATATTACACCCAGGAAAATTAAATATTCATTGGGGAAAGTGTAATACATATCAAAGCCCCAATTTTCCCCAAAATATCTTTTTAATTTTCACTGCCGGCCAGGTGCAGTGGCTCATGCCTGTAATCCCAGCAATTTGGGAGGCCAGCGTGGGTAGATCACTTGAGGTCAGGAGTTTGAGACCAGCCTGGCCAACATGGTGAAATTCTGTCTGTACTAAAAACACAGAATTTACCCAGGCATAGTGTACACACCGTAATCCCAGCTACTCAGGAGACTGAGGCGGGAGAATTGTTTGAACCTGGGAAGTTGCAGTGAGCCGAGATTGCACCGCTGCACTTTAGCCTGCGGAACAGAGCAGGACCTTGTCTTTTAAAAAAAAAGAAAAGAAAAAGAAAAAAAAAAAGGCTGGGCACGGTGGCTCATGCCTGTAATCCCAGCACGGCACTTTGGGAGGCCAAGGAGGGCAGATCACGAGTTCGGGAGATCAAGACCATCCTGACCAACATGGTAAAACCCCATGTCCACTAAAAATACGAGAATGAGATGAGGGGATGGGGTAGGTGGGCGTGGTGGTGCACACCTGTAGTCTCCCCTATTGGGAGGCCAAGGCAGAAGAATTGCTTGAACCCAGGAGGCGGAGATTGCAGTGAGCCAAGATCACACCACTTCACTACAGCCTGGATGACAATGTGAGACTCTCTCAGAAAAAAGAAGCCAGATTCAAAAAGGGGCCTACTTATGTGAAGAGAATATAATGAGATGAGGGGATGGGGGCAGGCAGGAATGGAAAGTTATTGCCCACTAGATACAACATTTATTTAGAACGATGAAAAAGTTCTAAAACCACAGCTGATGGTTATACATTTTGAATGTACTTAATACCACTGAATTGTACACTTAAAATCAGTTAAAATAACTGGGTACATAGCTTCAGTCTGGGATGATGAAAAAGTTCTGAAGATGGATAGTGGTGACAGTTGCAACACAATGTGAATATACTGAATGTCATTGAACTGTATACTTAAAAATGGCTAAAATGAGGCCAACGTGGTGGCTCACTTCTGTAATTCCAGTGCTTTGGGAGGCCAAGGAGGACAGATCACTTGAGTCCAGGAGTTCAAGACCAGGCTTGGCATCATAGCGAGATCCCTGTCTCTACAAAAAAATTTTTTTAATTAGCTGGGTGTAATGGTGCACACCTGTAGTCCCAGCTACTAGGGAGGCTGAGACAGGAGGATTGTTTGTGCCTGGGAGATTGAGGCTGCAGTGATTGTGCCACTACACCCCAGCCTGGGTGACAGAGTGAGACTCTGTCTCAAAAAAGAAAAAAAAAGGCTAAAATGGTAAATTGTATGTGGTATTTTACCACACTAAAAAATTACCCAAAGAAAAGTCATACCTCTTCAACAGAGAAAAGTTTTAGGCTTACACCAGCGTTTCTTAACAGTGGCTGACATTTGCGCTGGGTCATTCTTTGTTGTGGGGAACTGTGTTGTGCAGGGATGTTTAGCAGCATGCCCGGCCTTGACGTGACAACAGCTCCCCAGGTACTTCAGAAATTGCCAAATGTCCCATGGGGAAGGGGCCACATTCAGAGAACCACTGGCCTGTACTCACTTGCTGACTCCGAGAATGTTGTTTGAAAATTGGCTCTGTCCTGTCCTTCAGCTGGGCCCACATAGTCTCCTGTGGACATGGGAATTTTATTGGTTTCAACACGTCACGTGGATGGATACTGTTCAAATCCATGTGAATTTAGTTTCTCCTATTTATTTAGGTTACCATGTGAATGTAGTTTCTCCTATGTTGCCGCCAGTATAATGATAGAAACTTCTGGAGAAGTTATTTCAGCATGAAGTTTCTTTCTCCATTTTTTTGTTTTTGTTTTGAGACCGAGTCTCACTCTGTTGCCCAGGCTGGAGCGCAGTGGCATCCTCTCGGTTCACTGCAACCTCTGCCTCCCGGGTTCAAGTGATTCTCATGCCTCAGCCTCCCAAGTAGGTTCGTGCCACCACACCCAGCTAGTTTTTGTAGAGATGGTGTTTCACCACATCGCCCAGGTTGCTCTCCAACTCCTGAGCCCAAGTGATCCACCTGCCTTGGCCTCCCAAAATGCTGAGATCACAGGCATGAGCCACCGCGTCCGGCCTTTCTCCATGTTTGGCTGAGGTTATCTCCATCCATCTTTTCTCTTGCCTGGAAATGTGGTGGAATCAAACAAGTTCAACAATGGTTTAACAAAATTCTTTAATAAAATTTATAAAAATTCATCTTTATGAATAATTTTCAGCTTGGTTTTCCTTTTCCACCCCCAAAGAAAATATCAGTACCCACACACATACAAACTCAAGACTACAGTGACATTCTCTACATAAAACTACATTCGATACAGCTTGAACTGCAGAAAAATTAAGACAATTCCAAAAAGTGATTGCAGAGTTGATTTTTTTCTCCAGAACACTTGAGAAACAGTAAAGCTGTTTCAACAAGTCTTTCCTTTGATTGTCAAAAGTGGAAACTCACATTTAAATTAAAAAAAGATCCAATTCAACATCTTCTCCACCCTCATCCCCCACCCCTCGATTAATCCCCTTTAGGGCCACATTTTCTTCTTGCTCCTAAGAGAAACAATTGGAATTTTAAATATTCCCAGTTTTCTGTGCATATTTGGAATTGGGCAAATGTGTTCCATCAGCCAGCATTTTCTGTAGACATCATCAAAAGCAGGCACTTGGGGATTCTGGGCTTTGAGTACAAAGCATGGATCCTGTGTCAGAAACACACGTTGAGATTCCTCCATTCTCTCCAGAATTTTCAGAAATGAAGTAGACCTACCTCAGTCGTCCTCAGCATCAGTTTGTTAAATTGACAGGCTCAATGACAAGCTTTCCTGCCATCTCCACACCCACTTTTCATAGTTCCACTCTGTCTTTGGCTACAGCACTTCAGGCACTAGTCTAAGTCTGGGAGTATATTACTCTTGTTTCAGTGCTAAATAAACATTGACGAACACATCAGAACAAGTCACTGGATCGATGCCCATTGCAAGTTACGTACTCAGGAGATGAAAGAGGGAAGCCATCAAAGATCTTGAGTAGATGATACCCAGTCAAGATGTGGCCAGATGAAGACACAAGCTTCTTACCCTAAAAGGGCCCAATAATTTCAGCATTGAAGAGCTCCTATCTTGGGCAAAGCAACTGAATTCAGGAGTGAGAGCAGATACTAAAACATGGAGGCTGGGCACAGCAGCTCAAGCCTGCAATCCCAGTACTTTGGGAGGCCAAGGTGGGAGGATTGCTTGTGGGCAACATAGCAAGACCCCATCTGTACAAAAAATAAAGAGGAGGCTGGTGGGAGAATTGACTGAGCACCAGAGTTTGAGGTTACAGTGAGCTATGATCACATCACTGCATCCCAGGCCTTGGTGACAGAGTGAAACTCTGTCTCTTAAAATACATCAGGGAGGGCCAGGTGCAGTGGCTTAAACCTGTACTCTCATCACTTCGGGAGGCCGAGGTTGGCAGATCACAAGGTCAGGAGTTTGAGATCAGCCTGACCAATGTGCTGAAACCCTGTTTCTACTAAAAACACAAAAATTATCTGGGTGTGGTGGTGCATACCTGTAATCCCAGCTACTCAGGAGGCTGAGGCAGGAGAATCGCTTGAATCCAGGGGGCAGAAACTGCAGTGGGCTGAGATCATGCCACTGCACTCCAACCTGGGTGACAGAGCGAGACTCTGTCTCAAAAAAACAAAAATGGCAGGGATTTAGGAGCTGGGCAGGTGCAGTGGCTCATGCCTATAATCCCAACACTCTGGGAGGCCACCATGGGAGGATCACTTGAGCCAAGAGTTTAAGACCAGCCTGAATAACATAGGGCGACCCCGTCTCAAATATTAAAAAAAATTAGTCTTGCATAGTGGTGCATGCCTGTGGTCCCAGCTGCTTGGGAGACTGAGGTGGGAGGATTACTTGAGCCTGGGAGGTCAAGTCTGCAGTGAGCTGTGATTGCACCACTGCACGCCAACCTGGCTGATAGAATGAGACCCTGTTTTTTTTAAAAAAAAAAAAAAAAAAAAAAAAAGGCAGGGGGACTTTGTAGCAATGAGGGGGAGCGCAAAAATTAAAAAAAAGAATTATATACACAAAACCACAGAACTAGAATAGCTGACTTCTCCCCTTCTTTTTAAAAGTGAGACAAAATTCCTTAAGAAAATCTGCAAGGTGCTAGGTGAACCTTCTGACACTAAAGTTGTTCTTCTGGAATATTAAAATTTGGGTATCTTTTGGACATCACCACCATGTAAAGAGAGATGGGGAAAAAAAAAAAAAGCTTCTAGGAGTAAGTCAAAACTTTTCTAACACACACCGATTAGAGCTATGAAGTGGAAATTCTAACTATACTAACTGCATCACTGACCAGTCTCTTTTTTTTCCCCCGAAACTCATCTCAAGAGAAGGGCACTGAAAAACCATGAGCAACATAATTTCTGCATTTCCCAGCGCACGGGTCTAGGCCCCGTCTCTCTCGAGTCCCCTAGTCATCCTCGCCGCCTCCGTACATGTCTGCCAGCTTCTTGAAGCGATTGCCCCATTCGTTCAAGTAGTCATAGTCCTGGTCTTTGTCTGACTCCGAGGAGTTCAGGGAGCTCAGACTAGCAGCTTCGGAACCACTTCCTTCATAGTCAAACACGAGCAGAGAATCATAAGGTGGGGCCGTGGGGTCACTATCAGCCGCCTTCAGATTCTAAAGAAGAAAGGGGACAACAGGATCTTTTAGTGAAAGGAAGGGCACACCTGTCATCTGGTACAAGAAGTCTAGCACCATGTAACGTATGACAATATACCCAGACCGTGGCACACCACAGAGCAGTGAACGCCAACAAAGTGCATTTATACACAATGGCACAGCAAGATGCACAGGATATGTTGTTGATGGAAAGAGAAAGTGAAATGATAAGTTATATGTAGGCAGGAGAGATACAAGCACCAATCAGTCAGCATGGAGTCCCCACAAATAAGGGTGGGGCTTCCACACCACCAGCTGGGATGGGCAGAGCTGGAAACTTTGGAGATAGTCATACTGGTGTATGCAGGCTGCATTTCAGCCCAGAAAGGGCTGAATGACAAATGCTTAGCAGTTAAATCTAGGGAGTGAGGGTATAGGAACTAAGGAAGAGATGGAGTTTCACTCTTGTGGCGCAGGCTGGAGTGCAATGGTGTGATCTCGGCTCACTGAAACCTCCGCCTCCCAGGTTTAAGTGATTCTCCTGTCTCAGCCTCCTGTGTTGCTGGGACTACAGGTGTGCGCCACCACGCCCAGCTGATTTTTGTGTTTTTAGTAGAGATGGGGTTTCACCATGTTGGTGCAGCTAGTCTTGAATTCCTGACCTCAGGCAATCTACCCGCCTTGGCCTTGCAAAGTGCTGGAATTATAGGCATGAGTCACCGTGCCTGGCCTTTTTTTTTCTTTATATATTTTCATTTTATGAAATAAATAAATTATATTTATTCTGAGACAGAGTCGCAGATTCTTGCTCTGTCACCCAGGCTGGAGTGCAATGGCACGATCTCAGCTCACTGCAAGCTCTGCCTCCTGGGTTCAAGAGATTCTCCTGCCTCAGCCTCCCAAGTAGCTGGGATAACAGGTGTACACCCCCACACCATAATTTATATTTTTAAAATAGCAAGCACACTTTAAAAAAAAAACTTTGAGGTTCGGGGGTACATGTGAAACCTTGTTATATAGGTAACAAATGGTAAACTCGCTGTGGGGGTTTGGTGTACAGATTATTTTATCACCCAGGTATTAAGCCAAGTACCCAATCTTTCCTGTAAAAGATAACTACGATGAAACAACCTGTACACCAAACACCTCCTCCCATGCCCCTCCCTCAAGTAGATCCCAGTGTCTGTTGTTCCCTTCTTTGTGTCCATGAGTTCTTGTCATTCAGCTCCCACATTTAAGTGAGAACATGTGGTATTTGGTTTTCTGTTCCTGCGTTAGTTTGCTAAGGATAATGGCTTCTAGCTCCACCCATGCTCCTGCAAAAGACATGATCTTGTTCTTTTTTAGCATACTATTTTTATAATTTAAATAAAAACTACAAATACAAGTGATGACTTGCAAATGAGTGTGAATGGAGGAAAGGCCCAAATCCAGATGTATATAAAATGGGTCGGTAGCCAGGTGCGGTGGCCCACCCCCATAATCCCAGCACTTTGGGAGGCCGAAGCAGGCAGATCACCTGAGGTCGAGAGTTTGAGATCAGCCTCGCTAACATGATGAAATCCCGTCTGTACTAAAAACACAAAAATTAGTCAGGCATGACAGCGGTGCCTGTAATCCCAGTTTCTTGGGAGGCTGAGGCAGGAGAATCGCTTGAATCTGGGAGTCGGAGGTTGCAGTGAGCCAAGATCACACCACTGCACTCCAGCCTGGGCAACAAGAATAAAACTGTTTCAAAAAATGAAAATAAAAATAAAAAATAAATAAATAAAAGAGGGGGTTAAACTGGTTACTGTTTTCTCCAGTGGCTAAAATGAATGTGGCTTAGTCACTTCTAATACTGCAGTGCCTCATAATCCTCATTGACCACTCCTACAGGAAGCTAAAGCAAACACAGACTTCACCAGAGAGACTCACCGAGGGCCACTGGACCATCAGACAAGCCCAAACACCATTCCAGTAACCAGGCAAGTTATTAGAGAACATAGCTTAAGGAAACAAACCCTGCCAGACTATTCCTTTACTGGGTTCTTTCTCATCTTACCCTAAGCTAATTCGTTTAATGCCTTATTATTTTCCCTTGCAAGTAGGCACAGCCTTCTGATAGTTCTGGCCAATAACTGGTTGGACAACTCCCTTGTTGAGTAAGAAGACGGTTTGCTAGAAGACAGACTTTTGCCCTCTGCTTTGCTCTTCATACTGTTTCCTGCTGGAATACAGACCTAAGGTCTGGAAGTGTGGCAGCCATCTGTGATCATGAGGCAACAAGCCTGAGAACTAGGGTCTACATGCTAAGATGATAGAGCAGAAACATGGAACAGCCTGATCCACCAGCCTAGACTGCTCACCCCAGCTTACTATTTGTACAAGGTATATCTACTCCCATCTGTTTCAGCTTCTTGTATTTAGAGCTGAATGCATTTCTGACATATACAATACAGATTCTATTTTTCTAATCCTCAGGTAGACTTGTGATATACATTTATCCTAATATCCCAACCAGCAGTGGGAGGCAAGGGAGGTAAATTCCATTAGTGAAACTAAAATGAAATTTACTTAGAATGTCCCTAGCCTCATTTCTATATCTACTAAATCTTTTCAGGCAATTCTTGATTTTGCCACACGGACTTTGCAATTTAAAGCACTATTAGATCTGAAATTCAGATGAGACACAGATTAAGGAAAGCAGGGCTCAGGGAAGCTGAAAACTTAGTAAAGAATCTAAAGACTCTTTTTCTCATTTTTGACACAACTCCTCCCTTCTGAGCTTAGAGATGAGCCATGCTTTGATTTTCCACATGAATTACTTACTTCATCAATAAAATTTCCAATTTCATCAGGATTGGCAGGGCGGGGAAGATACCGGGGAACACTCATGAGGGTTGGTGCGACATCATTACGAGTCACTTCAGGCCGAGCGTCCAGGCCCCTGTGCAACTGGCTCAAGTCAAAGTCCTTTGGAGAAAAAGGTAGAAGTACAATGAAGAATAAGAAACAGTCATATGCACAGGGCTAAGTCCGGTTTACAGATTACAACATTGGATGATGTCTTCACTGCCAACTGTATGATCTTTACCAGTTTAATGCAAAATGACAGCTTTCAAGCTAGAAGTTTCCCAAATAGCACTGGAAAAAATATAGCCGAAAGAACTGTGTATAGCATGTGTGAATCCAGATATAGTTTGTGTGCCTTACTAATTTTCATAGGATAAGACGATGAGATAATTATTTGGCAAATATTCACTCCCTCCCAACCCTAGCCTGTGAGAAGAGTGCACCTCCATTGATTTGGGGCTTTGTCGTGTGACTTGCTTAGCCAATGGGACAGGAACACATGACACAGGAAAAGGTCTAAAAGGCACCAGCTTGCTGGTACAAAGACGAGACTTGCATGGAACAGATCTGGATATAATTAGCAGTTTAGAGCCACTCAGCTAAACGCTGCCTAAATCTGCAGAGCCCCAGCCATCCTACAGATTCTCGTGAGCTTAGATGAGACCAGCAGTTGCTGCAGCTACCCCACAGTGCATGGGAAAGACATGCATGTTGTGTGCTGCTGAGATTCTGGGATTGGTTGCTCTATTGCTCACTGATACGATGTATCTGGTATCCCACCTAGACTTAGAAGTCCCTCAAATCTGGAACAATATTTTTCTCTGTATACCCTCCTCCCTATGTTGTATGGAGCTCAGTAAATTGTGCCTCACTCTATGGCCTGAGTCAAAAGCAGGACTCCGTGACAAACCCCCATGGTAAGTAGACTCTCCAAGACACTGAACAGTTCCCTGGACAACTCTAGGGTAAGATGTTAAGATCATCTTCCAAATCAGGAAATACAGAGGGACTAAAGATATAACATTGACAGCCAAGTACAGTGGCTTATGCCTGTGATCCCAGCACTTTGTGAGGCTAAGATGGGCAGATCGCAAGGTCAGGAGTTTGAGACCACCCTGGCCAACATGGTGAAACCCCAACTCCACTAAAAAATACAAAAATTAGCTGGATGTTTTGGCCAGAGCCTGTAATCCCAGCTACTCAGGAGGCAGAGGTTGCAGTGAGCTGAAATCGCACAATTGCACTTCAGCCTGGGCAACAGACCAAGACTCCGTCTCAAAAAAAAAAAAAAAAAAAAAAAAAAGATATAATATTGATGAAAAGCAGTTTGGTCTAACTAAAAACTCAAGAGAAACAAAGCAGACCAGTTGTTCTGTGTGAAAGATAATCTGGCTGAAGTTCATGTCATGTCTGGAGAATGGCAATGAGGAGTGCAGGCTCTGAGACAGGCCATTTGGCTCTGTCACTTCCTAGCTGTATAAACTTAGACAAGTTACTGAAGTGCTCTGTGCCTCAGTTCATTCATTGAGGTGCAGAACAGTATGGGATTGATAAATATTAGCTGTGTTGGTGATGATGTGATGATGATGACAGTCTACTTTCTTGGCCTTAAAAAGATAATATACAAAGTGATACAGAGTTGTTTCAAATGCCTACCTCTCTCTATCCAAATAAAGAAATTGCTTCTTCCAAATAAAGACACCACCACTGAGCTTCCATGGTTTTAGAAACCTACCTGATCCTCTTCTCCGCCTCCTTCTTCATCATAGTAATAAACATTGTCCCGGGTGTCATCCTCCGGGGGCAGTAAGGGCTCTTTGACCACAGTTCTCCTCCGAAGAAACAGCAAGAGCAGTAGAATCAGGACTACGGTTGGGGGTTGTGGGGAGAGAGATCAAGAGTGTTGAGAGCCAAAGATAAAGAAGGCCAGAAGCAGCAGCTATCACAGAGCACCCCTCATACCAGACAGGGGGCAGTTAGACAGCCATTGGCTACCTTCAATACACTTGAAAATGTCAATCCATGTGACACTCACATCCCTGAAGTCGGTGTGCACAGTACAAGATAGTAGACAGTGATATGTGAATTCAAGCATGGTCTTTAATTTTCAGATAGGTCTTCAACTCAATAATTGTCATTTTCCCAAATCTGGGGACAACGTGTTCCAGGCAAAGGAAACAGTAAGGGCAAAGGTCCTGAGGCAGGAGCATGTTTGGTGTGAAGGAGGGAAGGTGAGGAGGCCAGCATGGCTGTAGCACAGTGAGTGATGGGAAGAAACATGGTTCTCCCACCATGAGGGGCAAGCAGGGTGGGAGGGGCATATGGACCACTGCAAGGACTTTGGCTTTGATTTTGAATTGGAGCCATTGAAGGTTTGTGAGCAGGGCTCCTAGGTCAGCCCAAATGTGACTGATACATAATCAGCTATGGAGAGAGGGATGGAGACTATAAAATTGCCTGGTATGTCCTTATTTTCTCTTAAGATAGAATCATGTAAGAAAGTTTTAAAGTCTATTTAACTCCCAAGGCTTAAGACAAAGGTTACGTTTGATCTTGCGATTATTTCTAGGATATATACAATTAACATTTAACTTAAAAAAAAAAAATTTCTGGCCAGGCGTGGTGGCTCACACCTATAATCCGAGTACCTTGGAAGGCCGAGGCAGGTAGATCACAAGGTCCAGAGTTCAAGACCAGCCTGACCAATATGGTGAAACCCCGTGTCAAAAAAAAAAAAAAAAAAAAATTC
>NW_022436955.1:12330502-12404265 GCF_009761245.1 Sapajus apella | reverse complement strand
ATATATATATATATATAGTATTCATTGTGAATGAAAAAAAAAGATTCCATGTGTTTTCTCTCTATGGGCATGTGTGCCTAAGTACCCATATATGTACACTGTGAAGTATTTTTTTGCTTTATTACCTGGGCTGGAGTGCAGTGACACAATCTCAGCTCACTACAACCTCTGCCTCCTGGGTTCAAGTGATTCTCCTGCCTCAGCCTCCTGAGTAGCTAGGATTACAAGCACCCACCACCACGCCTGGCTAATTTTTGCATTTTTAGTAGCAATGTTGGCCAGGCTGGTCTCAAACTCCTGACTTCAAGTGATCCAGCTGCCTCGGCCTACCAAAGTGCTGAGATTACAGGTGTGAGCCATCATGCCTGGCCGAAGCATAATCTTTAAACAGGAGGTTGCATAAACTTGGGGAAAAGACTTCTCAGATGTACCTCAACTACTTATTTCTGAAATCAGAAAAATGCCAGAAGCCTTATCCAGATAAACAATATAACTCCCTTGTCCATGATTCATCAACAAGAACACTAAATTGGCTGCACAGGGGAGACAGCACTGAACAAGACTACAGGAACTACACAGTCCCCACCCACGCAGAGCAACAAGCAGTTTACGGTTTCCAAAAAGATGCCTCTTATCAGCGATGCCAGAAGCCCAGTGTCCCCAGGCTCCGAGAAAAAGCCTGGCACAGAGTAAGCAACCAAATATTGGTGGAAAACATGAAAAGATTCAGATTTGGTGTGTCTCTAGTAATTTTTTTAAAGATAGAGATGGGGTCTTGCTATATTGCCCAGGCTAATTCCGAACTCCTAGGCTCAAGCAATCCTGTCACCTCAGCCTCCCAAAGTGTTGGAATTACAGGCATGAGCCACCACGCCTGGCCTCTAGCACATCTTTACCCTTAAGAAACAAGAAATTGGCCAGTTGCAGTGGCTCACACCTGTAATCACAGCACTTTGGGAGGACAAAGTGGGAGGATCACTTGAGTTCAAGAGTTCGAGACCAGTGTGAGTAACATTATGAGAACCCATCTCTAATAAACAAAGAAAAAATAATCATAAAAATAAAAATACAGGCCGGGCGCAGTGACTCACACTTGTAATCCCAGCACTTTGCGAGGCAGATCACAAGGTCAAGAGATAGAGACCATACTGGCTAACAGAGTGAAACCCTGTCTCTACTAAAAATACAAAAATTAGCCAGGCGTGGTAGCATGCACCTGTAATCCCAGCAACTCAGGAGGCTAAGGCAGGAGAATTGCTTGAACCTGGGAGGCGAAGGTTGCAATGAGCCGACATCGAGCCATTGCACTCCATCCTGGGCGACAGAGAAAGACTCCATTAAAAAAAAAAAAAAAATTAAAAATACAAGAAATTGAACATCTGAGTTCTGGCACTGCCTCTGTTTTAAGTGTTGTTCTACATGGGAATCCCCACTCCTAGTGTCTAAAAAAAATACATACCCATAGCAAATTTAGGTAATCCTATCTTTAAAAAAATATTTCAAGTATAACTACAATCTTTAAGATTCCCTTGCTGGACACAGTGCCTCATGCCTGTCATCCCAACACTTTGGGAAGGCAAGGCAGGAGGACTGGTTGAGCCCATGAGTTTGAGACCAGCCCAGGCAACATGAGAAAACCCTGTTTCTACAAAAAATGCAAAAAATTAGCTGGGTGTTGTGGCTCATGCCTGTAGTCCCAGACATCCAGGGGGCTGAGGTGGGAGGATCACCTGAGCCCTAGAAGTCAAGGCTGCAGTGAGCTGAGATTACTCCACTGCACTATAGCCTGGGCCACAGGGCGAGACCTTGCCTCAAAAAAAAACAAAAAACAAAAAACAAAACTCCCCTTAGAATGAATATACTAGTCAGTAATCACTATCCCAAAAGTAGACCAGGCCATTCAAATGTAATCTGATTATGAAGTGGGCTGGCAGGGCTTATGTTACCATGCGTAAGACAATGAATTAACCTAATCTCATGGCACAATAAAGCCATGTAAAGCCTGGCAGAACAAAAGTCCAGAAAGCTTGCTCGATTCCCAACAGCACTATCCTTCTCTTCAACTTTGGGAGGACACCAGCAGGAAGGGGCAGAAGTAAATGGGATGCCCAGCAAACATTTCCGGAACATTGAAAGACACCCTTTCCCGGAGTCCACTGAAGCAGCAGCAGCAAGATCAATGGCACCCATGCCCAACCTAAATTGAAAGCCCTCGATTTTGTCCCACTGCTCCCTCCAAAAATCTTTTTCCATTCCCATCAGCTTGGCCTGGTCTCTGCCCTCCAAGGAGTCTACTCAAGCTTCTGCTGTGCTTTGCTAGGAGAGGAACCTTCCTGAATATCCATCTGCATGTTGGAATTCTACCAGCACCTGTGGCCTAACCACTTCCACCTTCCACAAAACCTTCCTTGAGGCTCAATTAACAGCCTTTTCTGACTACAGTGACTACAAAGGCATTCATGACCTGAACCACCCCTTATGGTCACTAATTATATATGATCTTTTTTTTTTTTTTTTTTTGAGACGGAGTTTTGCTCTTGTTACCAAGGCTGGAGTGCAATGGCGCGATCTCGGCTCACCGTAACCTCTGCCTCCTGGGTTCAGGCAATTCTCCTGCCTCAGCCTCCTGAGTCGCTGGGATTACAGGCATGTACCACCATGCCCAGCTAATTTTTTGTATTTTTAGTAGAGACGGGGTTTCACCATGTTGACCAGGATGGTCTTGATCTCTTGACCTCGTGATCCACCCGCCTCGGCCTCCCGCAGTGCTGGGATTACAGGCTTGAGCCACGGCGCCCAGCCCTTTATATATGATCTTTAAACATTTCTTTAAAAAATTTTTAATTAAAAAAATATATTTTTCATTTTTATCTTGTAGAGACAGAGTCTTGCTTTGTTGTCCAGGCTGGTGTCAAACTCCTGGCTTTAAGCAATCCGCCCACCTTGGCCTCCCAAAGTGTAAGCCACCATACCTGGTCAAAGGTTTCTAAGTGACTTGCTATCACTTGCATTGAGAATCATTCGCTTGCTCTTCTAACATTCACAGGTTTAAAGCCCTACCAGAGTTCTGATGTAGTGTACTCCATGTGGATACTTTGTCATATGATGCACATAATCTGTTTTCATAACTAATTTATTCCTTTAATAGATTCAGTATTTTCTCTCTGTGAATGATAAAAGAATTTGTCTTGACCATAACAGCACCTGTGTCACCCCGAGGGGTCACTCCAGGTGGGCTCCAATGGAAACAGGTTTAAGGACTATGGCAGAATCTGCCAATTTTCAGCATCCTTCTTCTCCATTAACCTTTTAGTCATTGATACTCACTCACTGCTCAACCTACACTCCATCCCTACTCCATGGCAATTTTCAATTCCAAGTAGAAGCTTCCACACTCCCTTGCAACTAGGTGTTGCTGTGTTTGGGCCAATGGTAATAAGTGGAGGTGACATTGCCTCCAGTCGTGTGGCCTCCACTTCCTCTCTCATCCCCTTCCCCCATCTAGGATGGAATGTAGAGGTGGTGGTGTTGGTGAGCTGGCTAGCTTAGACCATGCTGGGGCAGCCCCCAAGGTCTTGCTACTCTGCCTATGGTCTAAGGAACTGCAACATCAGCACCCCCTGGGAGCTGGTTAGAAATGCGGAATCTGTGGCCCCACACCAGGCCTCCTAGATCAGATTTCCCAGTTTACCAAGAGGCCCAGGTGATTTGCATGCACTCAAGCTTGGGATGCACTGACTTGAAGGATGAAAATAAACAAGATAGAAGAAACCTGGGTCCCCCATTGACTTCATGGCACAGGGTTGCTCTCCCTCCCATCTTAGACCATTTACCTCTGAACCGTTTGGTAAGAGACAAACTTCTATTCTATGTAGGCCAGCATAACTTGGAAGTCCCTTTCCTATATTGGCTAAACCATACCCTAACTAATATAAGAACAAAAATCATTTTCAGAAAATAAACCTCCTCCATTTTTTTCTTTAAGTCAAAGGCTGAGCCACTTGCCAGCTGGACTTACTTAGCAAAGCAAGAATTCCTCCAAGAATCCCCAGGATGGCAGGAACTTGCAATCCTGCTTCGACATACTGTGCCTTTCGACAGACGCTGGCGGTCCCTTCACAGTCACACACGTGAACCTCTAAGGTGGTCACTTGGTCTTTATTCTGGTTATCCATGAGCTTGAGATTGATTTTGTACTCACCCACCTCTAAGTATATCTTTGGTTTCAAAATGAGAGATTCTTGGGCTGGGGAAAGCAATAAAAAGAAATGATGAGACCAGGAGAGAGAGAGAGAAAAAAAAAAAAGCTCATTCTAGAATAAAATTGTTAGTGAACTAAAGACATTTGCAAGCCAAGCAGAGAGAGCAGAGCTGCTTAGGTTTCAGTCAGGTATCTACTTTTTTTTTTTGGCTGTAAAAAGCTTTATTTCCATTTGGTCTAAGGCTTGGGAGAGGGCTCTAGGGCAGGTTAAAAAGCTGCCTAGTGGCTGGAGGGAGAGGCTCAGGCAGAAAGTGGCTCTTCAGATTTGCTGGGCTCAGTAGGCTCCTGGTTGTGCCTTAGGGTGAACCTTTCGAAGAGGTACTCGCCCAGCCTGGCCTGAGGGCCGGCCAGGATGCAGAGGTTAGTCAGGTGGTCACCTATCTTCTTGATGAGTTTCACTTCTTCATCTAGGAAGTGGCTCTCCAGGAAGTCACAGAGATGGAGGTCTGTGTGGATGAAATCCAGGGCATGAAGATCCCAAAGGGCCTGGTTCACGTTCTTCTTTAGGACCAGAGCGACTTCCATTGCATCCAGGGTTTTACCCCATTCATCTTTTTTTTTTTTTTTTTTTGGAGGCAGAGTCACACTTTGTAACCCAGGCTGGAGTGTAATGGCGCAATCTCTGCGCACTGCAACCTCCGCCTCCCAGGTTTAAGTGATTCTTCTGGATCAGCCTCCTGAGTAGCTGGGTTTACAGGCATACACCACCACGCCTGGCTAATTTTTGTATTTTTAGTAGAGAGGGGTTTCACCATCTTGGCCAGGCTGGTCTCGAACTCCCAATCTCATGACACACCCACCTCAGCCTCCCAAAGTGCTGGGATTACACATGTGAGCCACTGCGCCCAGCCTACCCCATTCATCTTGACACAGCTTCTGGATGTCCTGGAGGACAGCATGGCCACCACACTGGTTTTGCATTTATTTTCAGCACATACTCAGCACCCTTGCATTTCTCCTTGGCCAATTTGTGGAATAAGTGGCCCATGCCTTCCAGAGCCACATCGTCACAGTGTAAATAGAAGCCCAGAGAGAGGTTGATGTAGGAGGCCCGTAGATGCAAATTGACCAGGCGGTTGATAGCTGCCTCCACCTTGGTGGAATAGTTCTGACAATCTGGGAGCTCACAGTTGGTGGACAAGAAGGAGCTAACCACAAAAATGGCCTTGTTTGGTCCCAGGAGTGGGAGGTGGCAGAGAACATAGTCCTGGAGGTTGCAAGTGGAGAGGAGATTGGAGGGTGGTTTGAGGCTGGGAGAGGGAGCCCTGCTTGGGTTTTATATTACTGGGTAGCATGCTGCAAAGTTAGATACCAGGAAAGGAAAGAGACCTTTGGAGTAAGGCCTCAAAGACAGAATGAACAAGGAAACAAGTATCAATGGAAGGGGTGGCATCTGGAAGTTGAGAAGAGAAATTGAGAGGTGGGGATCTGGGGGAAGGAAAGCATGGCAGTCACAGCACAGTTGCCAAAATAAAGCTCAGGTACTCACTTGGGTCATTGTACTCAATGGTCCAGTTGGCACTCGCCCCATGTGTTAGCTCTGCCGTGAAGGGAGATGTATTGGGAGGAAGGTCTGCATCAAGGATGTTGATGACTTGAGGCTCTGGATTCCTTTCACAGAAGTAAAAATTTCGAGGTTCTGGTATGGGGGCATTGTCATTCACATCAGACAGGATCAGCAGAAGCGTCCCCGTTCCAGTAGCAACTGGAGAACCTAAAAGAAAATGCAGAGGAAATGTTGCAGCTCGGGAACAGTCATGGATCCCCACTGCCTTCTACCAGACCCAATCCAGATCTTGTCCTGGCTCTTCAGTGGTCCCTCACCAGGCCCCACTCCACCCCCAGAACCTCCCATCCTACCAATCCCAGGGCATCTCCACTCCCAGGTGGGCAGGCCTCTGACAATTTTACATAGACAAGCTTATTCCCACTTTGATAACCATTATTTAAGTTATTCCTCACACCAAGGACACCCTCCTCCTTCTTCACATGCCATTATTCATTCATTGAATTTTAACAGCTCCGAGAAGTCCTTATCACCTGCTTGCTGTCTCCCTAGTTCTTTTTCTGCGCTTTCATGCCATTTAAGGTCATTATCAAAGCATTGAGTCTTTTATTTTTATTTTAAGCCACATTAGAAGTTTAAAATCAAAGGGGATGAGTTGGGTCTTTTTGAATCTCTGCAAATTGGTTTTCAAAATAGATTTGGGAATTCATATACACTTTTTTTTTTTTTTTTTTTTAAGAGACAGCGTTTCACCACATTGGTCAGGCTGGTCTCGAACTCTGAAGCTGAGGTGATCCACCCACCTCAGCCTTCCACAGTGCTGGGATTACATGAGCCACCATGACCAACTTTTTTTTTTTTTTTTTTTTTAAGGCAGGGTCTCACTCTATCACCCAGGCTGGAATGTGGTGGCATGAACAGTTTACTGCAGCCTCTACCTCCTGGGCCTAATCTCTCACCTCTGCCTCCCTAGTAGCTGGAACTACAGGTGCATGTCACCATGCTTGGCTAGTTTTTAAACTTTTTTGTAGGGGTGGGGGGGGGTCTTGCCATGTTGCTCAGGCTGGTCTTGACCTCCTGGGCTCAAGTGATCCTCCTACCTTGGCTTCCTAAAGTATTGGGATTATAGGCATGAGCCACTGCACCCAGCCCATCCACACTTCTGTTTGCATTTCTTTCACATCCTGACACAAAACCAAGCATATGGTAGTAGAAAAAAGTGGTACCCAGGGAACTATCATCAAGATTAGTATACGACAGGGAAACAAAACAACAGAGGAATCCATCTCAAACCTATAAATAGATATGTCTAGATGGCATGACTGTAAATTTTTAAAACTTTTTTTCTCACGTAAAATGTCTTTTCTTTTTTGAGATGGAGTTTCACTCTTATTGCTCAGGCTGGAGTGTAATGGTGCGATCTTGGCTCACTGCAACCTCCAAGCCTCCTGGGTTCAAGAAATTCTTCTGCCTCAGCTTCCCGAGTAGCTGGAATTATAGGCATGCGCCACCATGCCAGGCTAATTTTGTACTTTTAGTAGAGATTGGGTTTCTCCATGTTGGTCAGGCTGTTCTTGAACTCCTGACCTCAGGTGATCCGCCTGCCTCAGCCTCCCAAAGTGCTGGGATTATAGGTGTGAGCCACCACGCCTGGCTAAATTTTTTTTTAAACAATGAGCACAAGTCATTTAACATTAACTTAAGGAGGCCAGGTATGATAACTCACACCTGTAATCCCAGCATTTTGAGATTATGGGCAGTATGTTGCCCAGGCTGGTCTTAAACTCCTGGCCTTAAGCCATCTCCCGCCTCAGACCCCCAAAGTGTTGGTATTACAGGCGTAAGCCTGTCACCCAGTCTATAAATGTATTTAAATACACAGAAACAGTCTGGAAGAACCCACACCTAATTCATTTCATCCAGTGGGTATTATCACTTTTCAGGTAAAGGAATTATGGGACACACAAATTAAACAGCAAATCCAAGGTCACACGAGTATTAAGCTTTGGACCTAGAATGTAAACCATTGTTGTCTACTTCCCTTAGGGTTTTGTCATGTTTCCCAGGATGGTCTTGAACTCCTGGGCTCAAGTGATCCTCTGATCTCAGCCTCTCAAAGTGCTGGGATTATAGGTGTGAGCCACTGTGCCCAGCCCACTTGAATTTTTTGATAATAAGAACGCCTTTGTTTAAGAATAAAAGAAAAAACAAGGCTGGGTGCAGTGGTTCACAATTGTAATCCCAGCACTTTGGGAAGCCAAGATGGGTGGACCACGAGGTCAGAAGTTCAAGACCAGCCTGGTCAACACAGTGAAAGCCTGTCTCTACTGAAAATACAAAAATTAGCTGGGCGTGTTGGCCAGTGCCTGCAATCCCAGCTATTCGGGAGGCTGAGGCAGGAGAACTGCTTGAACCTGGGAGGCGAAGGTTGCGATGAGCTGAGATCGTGCCACTGCACTCCCAGTCTGGGCGACAGAGCTATATTCTGTCTCAAAAATAAGAATAATAAATAAATAAAAATAAATAAATAAAAGAATCATCTTTTGCAGCAACAGGGATGAAACTGGACGCCATTATCTCAAGCGAAACAAGTCCGACATAAGGAGAAATACTGCATGTTCTCACTTAGAGGTGTGTACACATGGATGTAGACTGTGGAATGATAGACAATGGCAGCTGGGAAGGGTGAGGGTGGGAGGGAGTAGATGATGAGCAATTACTTAATGGGTACAATGCATGTTATTTAGGTGATGCATACCCTAAAAGAACTAATTTTACCACCATATATCTCTGCATGTAACAAAATTACCCTTATACTCCATACCTTTATACAAATCAATCCAACAAACAAAAACAATAAAAGAAAAAGAATAAACTCTTGCCTCCAAAAGAAGAGAGGGGCAAGGAAGTGAACTAGCCAGGAGGGTGAGGCAGCAAAGGCCCCGATGAGGCTCCCTTACCGTTGTCTGTAGCTATGATGAGGGCTGTGTATGTGCTGTTCTTCACATGCTCAATGTCCTCCCTGTCCAGCTCAGCCCGAGTGGAAATGGCACCAGTGTCCGGATTAATCTCCAGCCAATTGGCAGTGTCTCTCCAAATCCGATACCTGAATAGGCACAAGCCCTGGCTTTTAGAATAGGACCAGCAAACAGCATGAAGCTGAAAATGGATTAAGCTCTTCTTCAGTTATCTGATTACTTCTAATGTTTTTATTTTGAAAACCAACAATACAACAGAGAAGTTACCAGAATAGTATGGTGACCATCCATGGACTCTTCACCTAGGTTTACTCATTGTTAATATTTTGCCATGTCTGCTCTCTCTCTATATTGACACACACCTACGTAATTTCTTGTTTTGCTGAGCCATTTGCAAATAAATTGCAGAAGTCATGTTCCTTTACTTATAAATACCAGTGTGTGATCTCCTGAGAACAAAGGCATTGTCTTATATAACCTCAATTTGATTTTCAATTTTAGGCAATAAAACTTTGATAGAATACTATTGTCAACTATATGGTGCATATTCAAATTGTCAGATTTTCCAAAAATGTCCTTTACAGCAACCTTGCACCCTTCTGGATTCAGGATCCAATATGGCCTTTAGTTGGCATGGCTCTTTCTTTTCTTTTTTGACACTGACATTTTTAAAATGTGCTGGCCAGTTGTTTTGTAGAATGCCCCTTAGTTTGAGTTTGTTTGATTATTCCTCATAATTTAGATTCAGATCATCCATTTTGGGGGTTGGCGGTGGGGACAAGAAACTACAGAGGTGATGCTGTAGCCTCCCAGCACAGGACACTGGGAGGTACGTGATGTCTGTCTGTGCTTTTACTGATGATGTTAACTTTGATCACTTGGATAAGGGAAAGGCCACCAGATTTCTTCATAGCAAAGGTACCTTTTTTCACTATATGATACATCTGTAATCTGCAGGTAGATAATTTGAGAATATGTTGTTCAGCAACTAACTTTCACTCAATGGATTTAGCATCTATGGGTGATTCTTGCTGAAGCAATGATTACTATAATCCTTATTTACTTTTAAAAGCAGACTCCTCCAGACCAGCTTCCCCCAAACAATATAGTAGTTTGTAACTGGTGGCAGCATGCCACCTCCTCTCCTGCCATGAACATCTGGAGATGCAGGTTGCCTTGTTGACTTGTGGGTGGGCTGCACTATTGGCATTTAATGGGAGGCACAGGGAGGCTAAAAGAGATCTACTGCCCAGTCATTTACTGGGGTCATAGAAAGGCTCTGATAGGGAAACTAAGAAATCAGAGGAGGAAAGGGCTCTGAGAACCTGTAGGCTTGGCCTCACTTCTTTGGAAGTGCAAAGCAATTAATTACATAAAGTGCTCTTTGTTACAGGTGTAAGGGCCTCTGCAAACAAACACTAAAGACCTGGTCCTGGAATTTGCCCCAGGACATGCTTTGAACTATCTATTTCACTACTGCAAGCTTTCAACCCAGCCGGGAAACTGTACAATCCAGGGTTCATCACTGAACCAAATCCTACACTGTTGTCTTTGATTTTTCACTATTCTTTTAAACTTCAATTAAAACATATCTTGTCAGGCCTTACAGTTTGGAGCATGTACAAATAGCCTCTAGATTATGAGGAGTCCATTGGCTACATATAGAAAATGAGAGTAATTTTTTGTTTCTTTTTTATTTTTTGAGATGGAGTCTTGCTCTTGTCACCCAGGTGGTGCAATCTTGGCTCACTGAAACCTCTGCCTCCTGGGTTCAAGCAATTCTCCTGTCTCAGCCTCCTGAGTAGCTGGGATTATCAGCGCTTGTCACCATACGCAGCTAATTTTTGTATTTTTAGTAGAGATGGGGTTTTGCCATGTTGGCCAGGCTTGTCTCAAACTCCTGACCTCAGGTGATCCATGCATCTTGGCCTCCCAAAGTGTTAGGATTACAGGCATGAGCCACTGCACCCGGTTGAGAGTAATTTTTTTTCTGTTTTCAGACAGAGTCTCACTCTGTCACCCAGGCTGGAGTGCAGTGGCGCTATCTTGCCTCACTGCAACCTCAGCCTTTTGGGGTCAAGCAGTTCTCGTGCCTCAGTCTCCTGAGGAGCTGGGATTATAGGTGTGCACTAAAATGCCCGACTAATTTTTTGTGTTTTTATTAGAGGTAGGGTTTTGCCACGTTTGCCAGGCTGGCCTTGAACACCTGCCCTCAAAGTGATCCACCTGCTTGGGCCTCCCAAAGTTTTGGGATTACAGGCGAGAGTTGCCGCACCTGGCCCAAAATGAGAGTATTTTAAAGCAAGTGTTGTAGTTGGTTGGTTGGCATGTGGGTTTTCAGAGTCTGTGTGATTTACGTTATAGAGGTGCCTTTAAGTTTAAAAAGAGAAATATTAAAAAAAAAAAAGAAATATTAATTAGTAAGTTACTTAGAACACAATACTATGGGCTAGACATGGCGGCTCACACCTGTAATCAGCGCTTTGGGAAGCGGGGAGATCACTTGAGGTCAGGAATTAAAAGCCAGCCTGGCCAATATGGCGAAACCCTGTCTCTACTAAAAATACAAAAATTAGCTGGGCATGGTGGCAGGCACCTGTAATACTAGCTATTTGGGAAGCTGAGGCTCAAGAATTGCTTGAACCCAGGAAGCGGAGGCTGCAGTAAGCAGAGATCATGCCACTGCATTCTAGCCTGGGCAACAAAGCAAGACTCCAAACTCAAAAATAACAACAACAAAAAAAACCACACACACCACAATACTATGTATGCAAAGTAAAATTGCATTTCTACCATATTACAAGAGCTTAAAGAGAGGCAGCACATCAGACCAAGAATGGCTATCTATGGAGGGAAGGGAAAAGGTGAAAGCCGCACAGATAAAGGGAATAAAAAAATAAATTTAGCAAGACAATGGTCTTGTACAGACAAATGACAAAATGCCATGAACTATATTTATATATAAAAATACAGACACACACACACACACACACACAAATACCCAATTGTTGTAAGTCAGTTGAAAAATCCTGGCCAGATGCTGTGGCTCACACCTGCAATCCCAGCACTCTGGGAGGCCGAGGAGGGTGGATCACGAGGTCAGGAGTTCAAGACTAGCCTGGCCGACATGGTGAAACCCCGTCACTTGAACCCTGGAGGCAGAGGTTGCAGTGAGCCGAGATCATGCCACTGCACTCCAGTCTGGGCAAAAGAGCGACTCCATCTCAAAAAAAAAAAAAAAAGGAAAAAGAAAAATCCTCACACTTACGTTATTTTCTGTTCCATAAATGTGTCTGGCTCCCGGGCAGTGTAGGATGTGATTTCCTGGCCCACACCAAAGTCCTCGGACACTGTCACTTTCTTTTCAAGAGGCACAAAGATGGGGGCTTCATTCACATCTAGCACATCCACGATGACAGTAGCTGTGGAGGTGGTGAGAGAGACCTCAAATGGGGCCACGTTTGTCACTGCCACATGTAGAATGTACTGCTGTTTGGCCTCAAAATCCAAGCCCTTGAGAGGAAAAACAATGAAGTTAAAAACAAAACAAAACATTTTGTATTAGTAAAAGAAAATTAAATCCTTAACTGTTGCTTTTGGGAGTATATTAGGTTGTTACAAAAGTAATTGTGGTTTCTGCCATTTCTTTCTTTCTTTCTTTCTTTTTTGCAATGAAGTTTCACTCTTGTTGCCCAGGCTGGAGTGCAATGGTGCGATCTCAGCTCATTGCAACCTCTGCCCCCAGGGAAAATTTCGTATTTTTAGTAGAGATGGGGATTCTCCATGTTGGTCAGGCTGGCCTCCAATTCCTGGCCTCAGGTGATCCACCTGCCTCAGCCTCCCAAAGGGCTGGGATTACAGGCGTGAGTCACTGTGCCAAACCTCTGCCATTACTTTAAATGGCAAAACCCACATATATTTACCAGGGCTTCTCAAATCTGCTCACCCCACAGCTTTGGGGCTATTCTAGGGATCCATTAATTCTTTGTGTCACTTCAACAAGTAATTCACCCAAGTCTTGGTTTTCATGTCTCTTTCCTTTTTTTTTTTTTTTTTTCCTGAAATGGAATTTTTGCTCTTGTTGCCCAGGCTGGAGTGCAATGGCGCAATCTTATCTAACTGCAACCTCCGCCTCCAAGGTTCAAGCAATTCTCTTGCCTCAGCCTCCCTAGTAGCTGGGATTACAGGCATGTGCCACCATACCCAGCTAATTTTTGGTATTTTTAGCAGAGACAGGGTTTCACCACGTTGGCCAGGCTGGTCTCGAACTCCTGACCTCAGGTGATCCACCAGCCTTGGCCTCCCAAAGTGCTGGGATTACAGATGTGAGCCATCACTCTCAGCCATTTTTTTAAAGAGATGGAGTCTTGTTTTATCACTCAGGTTGGAGTACAGTCGCATGATCATAGCTCAGTGTAGCTTCAGCCTCCTGGCTCAAGTGAGCCTCCTACCGCCATGCACTAAGTTTCTAGGACATTTTTCAAAAACAACCATATCTGCCCCACTTCTAAAATAATCCACTTAAGAGCAGAGACCAGCAATTCATTTTCCCTCTCATTGCAAAATGAAAAGACTAAGGGAAGGAGAATGTTTCTGGGAAAGAGCCCATTAAAGCAGACAGTATTTCTTTTTCAATTTCGAGATGCTGTATAAGAGCTTCTTGATTTCTTTTCTTTTTTTTTCCAGATGGGCTGGAGTGCAGTGGTGCTATCTTGGCTCACTACAACTTCTGTCTCCTGGGCTCAAGTGATTCTCTTGCTTCAGCCTTCTGAGCAGCTGGGATCACAGGCATGCACCACCAAGCCCGGCTAATTTTTGTATTTTTGGTAGAGACAGGGTTTCACCATGTTGGCCAGGCTGGTCAACTACTGACTGACCTCAGGTGATCTGCCTGCCTCAGCCTCCCAAAGTGCTGGAATTACAGGTGTGAGCCATCATGTCCCACCTTAGCTTCCTGATTTCTTACATGAGCAAGAAGAACCACTGCAAACCCCACATGGTCCACTAGAATCTAGGAAAGTCACCCGTCCCCCTGCCAATGTGAATCTACTTCTGAGAAGATACCAGGGGACAAGGGCATGAACAGCTGTGAGGATGCCAGTTTCTGCATCTTGCCAGGTACCATACAAACCTTTGCTGTTTTCAAAATGCCATCGTTGGTCGCTGGATTTGTGGTGACGACAAATTGCCCCTCATTATCATTCAATATGGTGTATACAGCCTCCCACGCTGGGGTGTTGGGGGCGTCAGCATCAGTCACTTTCAGTGTGGCAATTTTGAAGTTAGCCTCATTCTCAGGCACCTGACCCTGGTACTACAGAGCAAAGAGATGGGTCATTTACAACATACCAAGAGTGCTAGCGGAGCCAGGTCTCAGGGGATTAAAGGAATCCTCTGTTGTTGTTTTTTTGAGACAGGATATCACTATCACCAGGCTGGAGTGTAGTGGAGCGATCATGGCTCACTATTGCCTCGACTTCCTGGGCTCAAGCAATTCTCCCACCTAAGCCTCCAGAGTAGCTGGGACCACAGGCATGCACCACCATACCTGGCTAACTGAAAGCAAGCTTCAAGGAGAAGATGGTGACGAGGAAAGGCCAGGGCATGGGCACATTGGAGCGCAGTGGCACAATCTCGACTCACTGCAGCCTCCGCCTCCTGGGTTCAAGCGATTCTCGTGCCTCAGCCTCCTGAGTGGCTGGGATTACAGGCACATGCCACCATGTCCAACTGATTTTTGTATTTTTAGTAGAGACGGGGTTTTGCCATGATGGCCAGGCTGGTCTCGAACTCCATCTTCAAGGGATCCACTAGCTTTGGCCTCCCAATGTGCTGGGGTTTCAGGTGTGAGCCACCACACCTGGTCATAATGCAGGATGATTTAAACTTCCCCTACCTGGCTATCAATACCCTTGCCTGGAATATGTATAATATCCTTGGCATTCAATAATTCTCGTGTCTTCCTAGCTATACTAGAAACACCATGAGATGGAATCTTTGTCTGCTTTCTTTTTGATGGTACCTCCAGTGTCTCATCAGTGCCTAACATAAACTTAGAAAATATTTGTTCAATGAAGAAATGAAACCCAGTAAAATTTTCTTTAAAAATGTACAGTATGAGGATATGAAATCAGTAGGTGCTTTTTGCAACTTTACAATCTTATGCCAATTGGCCCCACGCCAAGGGTGGAAAAAAGATGCTAAAGACAACAGCCACCCCAAGATGATTGCTTTTCAGTTTAAAGTTAACATTCACTAGTATGGAGAGTTTTCAAAGACTTCGCCCATGAGCAGTGGTGAAACTTAGTTCACGAACAACAAAAGACCTTTCTTTGGAAACCCTCTAAGGAGTTGCAGAATTACCGTGGTGGGATTGAAGATCGGAGGGTTATCGTTGGCATCAGTGACTGTGATCACAGCTGTTGCTGTTGTGCTTAACCCATCTCCTTGAAGGTCAGCAGCCTGAACCACCAGGGTATATGTAGGGAAAGTCTGCAGAGAGATCAACACAACCAAGTCAGAGCCAGGACCACCACCCACCTCTGGCCCAGCTTGGCCCAACACATGGAACCAGAATAGTTAACCATCTGCTTCATGCCATTCTGCCTGTCTTCTAGGCACAGAACCTCTGGGCAGAAGCTCAGATGCAAAGTTCAGACCATCACCATATTAACTGGCAACTGGCCTAGGAGGATTTTGCATTGTCCACGGGATTGAGCTAATACACATTTGTCCTTCACACCCTCTGGATCCTCCTGACCCCTGACCTCTCGGTCCAGCCCAGTGGTGACTACACTGATGACTCCTGTGTTCTTATTAATTGTGAACATCTTTTCGTAAGGCAGCTCAGGCGCTTGGCTGAGGATGGTGTAAGCGATGGCAGCATTGTAGGTGTTCACATCATCGTCTGCATCTGTGGCTGAGACCTCCATCACGGAGGTTCCTGGAAGAGTTCAAGGAGAGGACGGTTTAGACAAGCTGCACTTTGGGGACCTGGTCAGTGCTGCTTAATCCAATTCTGCCCTGAGGGATAAAGGAGGGGACCTGGGGGTGGTATACCATGTCAGAGTTCCCCTGTTCTCTAATTCCTAGAATTCTTACCAAAGTGCTAGGGAAGGAAGAAAGCTCAAACGGAGCTGTGTGCAGAGGACTCGACTTTCCCAACCTATTTTGGGTGAGGGGTGAAGGAAGAGTATGAGGGAGAAATAAACTCATTTTCCTCTGTCTCTTATACTGAGTGAATGGCATGTAAAGTAAGAAAAACACCAATGTTTTCCACAATCCCCTACTCAGCCACATCTTCATAAAGAGAATGATCATTGGAGATCATTGTCTTCAAGGTGGAAGAATATGTTTATAATACATGTCACTGATAAAGGACTAATACCTACAACATCTAAATGACCTTTTGGGTTTTTTTGACACAAGGTCTTATTCTGTTGCCTAGGCTGGAGTGAAATGGCACAATCATGGCTCATGCAGCCTCAACTTCCTGGGCTCAGGTGATCCTCCCACTTCAGCCTCCCAAATAGCTGGGACTACAGGCAAGTAGTCCCAAGCACACGCCACCACCACACCTGGCTAATTTCTGTATTTTAGTAGAGATGGGGGTTTCACCATGTTAGCCAGGCTGGTCTCAAACTCTGACCTCAGGTGATCCGCCCGCCTTCGCCTCCCAAAGAGCTGGGATTTTAGGCATGAGCCATCATGCCCAGCCTAAAAATTTCTTTTTAATAATAAAAAAGGAAGATTGTTCTTAAACTGTCCCTATTTTATGTTTCCATAGGTAGAATGCTATACACATGCAGATGACACAACAATGGTTTCCCCAGAAGCTCTGTCCATAGGAAGGGTTAGCTTTAGTTACCCAGCATTTGGGATTGGACAACACTTTGGGGTCCAAAGAACCTAAGAACCTCTGGGTATTCAGATTCTCATTAGTGGATATACCTGGAAGAGCACCTTCCATGACAGACCCGTGAAAGACCTCCTGGGTGAACTCCGGCCTGTTGTCATTCTGATCTGTCACGGTTATCACAATCTCCATTGGGTCCTCAATAGCATTCCCATTGGATGACACAGCATGAGAGAAGAGCTGAAAGAACCAAGTGAGGGTAACTTGAGTTCTGATTAGGAAGAAAACGTGGGAGAAGGGGCCCAACCAGAGCAGAGTATGCTCTCCCTGCCACCACACCTTCCTGCTCTCCAAGACCCCCAGTGGGTGACTTTTCTCACACATATGCTGCTGCTGCTGCTGCTTCAATGACAAGGTAAGACCCATGGGCTTGAGAACACCCCCACTGGCTCAGACCTCCCATTTCCCAGGGCCAGGGCATCAGGCCTAGAGACAAAGGTGGGGGCCTGAACACCTCTTATTCCAAGCAGGGTGAACATTGCTCTGGTCCTTCTAGTCTAGCATTTCCCCCAGATGTTTCTGAATTTGGCATCAATATATAACTTCCTGGTCAGGCATGGTGGCTCAGGTAATCTCAGCACTTTAGGACGCTGAGGTGGGCAGATTGCTTGAGCTCAAGATTTCAAGACCAGCCTGGGCAACATAGCAAGATCTTGTTTCTACAAAAAATACAAAAATTAGCTAGGGGTGGTGGTATGCGCCTTCAGTCTCAGTTACTCAGGAGGATGAGGTGGGAGTGTCACTTGGGCCCAGAAGGTCCAGGCTGCAGTGAGCTGTGACAGCACCACTGCACTCCAGCCTTAGTGACGTAGGTAGACCCTGTCTCAAAAAAACAAAAAATCCAAAACCAAAACCAAAACAAAAAAAATGACCTCTTGGCTTCCCTAAGCTCTTATTGCTGCCAAGCTCAAGAAATGGATTTTGCACCCTTATATCATCACTATCTCCTCCCTTTAGGTCAGGGACTTCTAGCCCCAAGAACAGGTTGACATCTTGGGTCTAAATTTGTGCTGGATGTATGAGGATGCATGAGGATTCTCCTTCCTTTTTTCTTGACAAGGAGAAAAATTAACAACTGTTCCACATTCTCCTGTCGTTCCTCCTTAGCAACAGGTCAAGAGGTGTCAAGTTAACCTCATCATGTGTCCAGAGCCTGGACACAGCATGTGTTGACCAAAAAATCCTGGACAGATGTTACTCCAGTGTCAACAAACTTCGAAGAGATACTTACAGTGTATTTGGCAATTTGTTCTCTATCCAAAGGCTCTGTCACCTTCAGCCATCCTGTTTCTCTTTCAATAATAAAGACACCAACAGGGGGTGTGTCAGCTCCTTGGCCAGTGATGCTGTAGAAAACCCTGGCTTCTTTATCTTTGTTGGATTTGATCTGAAGATAAAATGAAAGAAAAAGAATTAGTAAAAAAGGATCCCAACATTGGGTCTTTTCCCTTTCTCTCCTCGATACTCCTCTGCCAAATCCCTCCCAGAGAAATAGAGAACTTCTTTCTTCACCTGAACCAGGTTTTTAGGAAATGGGCCTTTTTCATTTTCTGGGCAGCTGATGGGAGGGATAACCCAGTCTCTCTTCTGTCTTCTGAGGCCATGAGAGGAGTTGGGAAATGTGAGCACTTCCACGTGGGATCCAGGAACAGAGTCCTAAAAGGAAAGAAGATGAGGAACAAGATGAGACAATTCAGGAGAGATAGTACAGGTCTAATAGTCCAACCTAGCCAGACAGCGTCCCAGCCTTCTGTGGGCAGTGTACAATGGGAACTTAGTGATACAGTCTCTTATCAATGACAAATTATATATATCCACCAAAATGACCAACCAAAACAAAAACCAATGAACCCCTCTGCTACATCATAAAGACTGTATTCTCTTTTTATTCTTCTTAGTGTCCAGAGCTCAAGTAATCATTACGTACACATGAGTGTTGGTTTCAGGGTTTGATATTATAATTTACAAGTTGTTTCAAGCATATATAATGTCATTTTTGAGACAAGGTCTGGCTCTATCACTGAGGCTAGGGTGCAGTGGTAAGATCTTGCTCACTGCAACCTCCACCTCCCAGGCTCAAGCCATCCTCCCATCTCAGCCTCCTGAGTAGCTAGGACTATAGGTGCACACCACCATGCCCGACTAATTTTTGTATTATTAGTAGACGTGGGGTTTTGCCAAGTTACCGAGGCTGGTCTTGAACTTGTGAGCTCAAGCACCTTGGCCTCCCAAAGTGCTGGGATTACAGGCATGAGCCACCACACTCAGCCCATAACGTGATTTTTAATAGCAACGTTATATTCTGATGATTAATTATCGGAGCTTATTCAACAACTGAATATTTGAGTTTTCAATGTTTTTTTCTTTTTCTTTTTTTTTTTTTTAAATAGAGACAGGGTCTTGTTCTGTCACCCAGGCTGGAGTGCAGTAAAGTGATCAAAGCTCACTGTAGCCTTGAACTCCTGAGTTCAGGTGATCCTTTGACCTCAGCCTCCCAAGTAGTTGGAACTACAGGCATGCAACAACACGTGTGCCTAATTTTTTAATTTTTTAAAATTTTTGTAGAGGCAGGGTGTCACCATCTTGCCCAGACTGATCTTGAACTCCTGGGCTCAAGCAATTCTCGCACTTTGGCTTCCCAATTTGCTGGTATTACAGGTGTGTACCACTGCACCTAGCCTCTTTTATGTTTTTCCTGGGGACATAGGTCCCCAAAGTGGAATTATCAGCCAAAACAAGTACATTTTGAGAACTGGTACTAAGAACTACTTTATGATCAATACAAATATCTTAATCTCATTGTATCATTACATCTATATGGTTTCCATTTGTTGTAACAGAAGCTGTTGGATGGGAGCCAAAAACACCCTTTGAGACTTGTATTGAACAGTTTTCATGTGCAATAAAGATAACTTTATGCACATGCAGGGAAATAAGAGTGTTGAAAATGGAAGGAAAATATTTGCCAAATTGTTTAAGTGTTTCAAAGTGATTACTGGTAACACAGTAAAGTTTTCAGGGGAAAATTCCATCTCTCACCCTCCACATAAAAACTCACAGTCACTTATCACTGCTTGCCAAGTTTGAGTTCAGCTATATTTTCAGACTTTTTTCTGCATCAGATACATGTGAGATGTGACCAGGTATCATCACAGGACCCTTCCCTGATGCTGCACAATGGCCACATGTGCACACGTGCACATACGCCTACGCCCTCTGCCCTCTACATCCTGTGTGTGTCTCCTAGAGGCAGCCCAGCCTGCACCAAGGGCAGGCTCTGGAGCCAGGCTGCCTGGCTTTGAAGTCTCACGACAGTACCTCCTCGTCCCAGGCAGATATTACTTAACTTCTCTGTACTACAGTTTCCTAATGTCTGAAATGGGGATAATAGTAGAACTTATCTCATAGAATTCTTGGAAGGATTCAACGAGATGCTGATCTTGCACATTTAAAGCATTGAGAATAGTGCCTGAAACATAGTAAGTGCTCAATAAAGGTAGTGATACAGATGATGGTTAGACTGGTTAGAAAACACTGAGTTATGGTTTTGTTGAGATTTGCTGCCAGCACAGGAACAAAATATAAACCTGACCATCAACACTGTATCCTGGGCCAGGCATGGTGGCTCACGTCTATAATCCCAGCACTTTGGGAGGCTGAGGCGGGCAGATCACTTGAGGTCAGGAGTTTGTGATCAGCCTGGCTAACGTGGTGAAATCCTGTCTCTACTAACAATACAAAAATTAGTCAGGCTTGGTGGCGGGTACCTGTAATCCCCGCTACTCGAGAGGCTGAGGCAGAAGAATTGTTTGAACCCAGGAGGTGGAAGTTGCAATGAGCCGAGATCACACCACTGCCCTCCAGCCTGGGAGACAGAGTGAGGTTCTGTCTCTAAAAAAATAAAATACAACTGTCTCCGGATCATAAGAGGCTTCCACACAGCTGTGGAAGGACTCACTGTACTGAATTTTTTTCATGTGAATAATGGGGTCCCTTGGAGACTATGACTCAAGTAGTTATGCTAATATAGTCCTGTAGTATTAGATTCCTCATTTTTCTGGTCTAATTACACCAGGGAGAAAAATCAGATCTATCAGGGGGACTATTAAGTTTCAAGAATATCAAGAGTCTTTAGGGAGAAAAGTAGGCTCCAACCTCACAGGCCTTGGCACTGATAACACATTCCACACTTCCAAAGCAGTAAGCAGGACCAACTAGAATATCCCCCCAGAGAGACATTTCGGTAGGAAGCACCACGGGAGCAGCTGAGAAACTGGCAAAGGTGATTGGCTTCGGGTAGCAAACCCTAGAAACATTCCTGCCAAGAAACTAGGCAGACAGCCATCCTTCCATTCATGGCCAATCCATCTGTCTATCTGTTCCTGGTATGGGCCAGACCTAAGGCCAGGCGCTGCCAATACAATGGGAAAGGGTCTTGTGGAGGTTACAGTCTAATGGGGCAAGGGCTGCCCACTGGTTCTTCTTCTTCCTTGCCAAGACCCTTCCCACTGGAAGCACAAAAAGTAAAGTGATCAGAGAATCCAGCTCTTGTCCAGGCACAATAGTTCATGCCTGTAATCCCAGCACTTTGGGAGGCCAAGGCAAGAGGATCATTTGAGGTCAGGAGTTCGAGACCAGTCTGGACAACAGGGCAAAACCTTGCTTCTACTAAAAATATAAAAATTAGCCGGGCATGAGGTTGGGCACCTGTAATCTCAGCTACTCAGGAGGCTGAGGCAGGAGAATCGCTTGAACCAGGGAGGTGGAGGTTGCAGTGAGTCGCGCCACAGAGCAAGACTCCACCTTAAAAAAAAAAAAAAAAAAAAAAAAAAAAGAGAAGAATCCAGCTTTCATTCATTCTTCCCCCAAGAGGGGAGTGGTAAAGACAGCTAACAATGGCTAAGTACGCCTTGTGTATTTCTAGCATTTCACATGTATTAATTAATTCCATCCTCACTATTATCTCCATTTTACAGATAAAGAAACTCAAGCATAGACAGGTGATGTAACTCCTCCAGTGTTGCCCAAGTAGTAAATGACACGGCTGAGATTCAGTCCCAGACAGTGTCCAGGCCTTTCCTACTCTTCCACACTGCCCGGTCCCCACACCCTAAAAGCCCCAGCAAGAATTATTCAGTTAGACCACGAGCTCTCAACTGGGGCTGATCTGTTCTCCCAGGGGCCACTGGCAACACGTGGAGATGCTTTTGGTTGTCACAACTGGTGGAAGTGCTACTGGCGTCTAACCAGTTAAGGACAGGCATGCTTGCTAAACATCCTACACAGTGCACAGGAGAACCCCAATAACACAAAATCACCCAGCCCAAAATGTCAACAGTAGCAAGGCTGAGAAACCTGGATTAGACAGCAGACTAAAACAATAGTGAACTTCTCAGAAAAATGCCAACGTACATGATGGGGGTGGTGGGGGTGCCCCACTGCCTGCAGCGTGACTTTGGTGGAAAACTTTCTGTAGGTGGAGTCCCAGGCATAGACCAGAAAGTGGATCTGTGGGTTATGAAGTTGTACAGGCCTTTTGACTGTAATCATACCATCTGTGCCCACTTTGAATCGGGTGTCAACAGAAAAGTAGGCTGTCCTTGGTCGACCGGTGCAATCTTCAAAACTCACTGCAGGGCAGAAATCAGAGATTAGGAAATTGGACAGATTAAAGACATGAGCATTCCTTCTCCAAAGAGCAAACTTGATTCACCCACCAGAAGCCTCCCACAAAACCAAACACAACAAAAGAAACCATGATCCGGGGACAGAACAACAAAGCTATTGCCATAATGTTCTTCACAATTATAGGGTAATTTCATTGTGCTCTGATTTCTTTCTCATCTTCTTGTCAATTGACAATATTATCTTGCCTAGAAAGTAACTTCTTGGCCCGGTGTGGGGGTTCATGCCTGTAATTCCAGCACTTTGGAAGGCCAAGGCAGGCGGATTACCTGAGGTCAGGAGTTTGAGACCAGCCTGGTCCAACATGGTAAAACCCTGTCTCTATTAAAAATACAAAAATCAGCCGGGTGTGGTGGTGGGCACCTGAATTGCAGCTACTCAGGAGGCTGAGGCAGGAGAATCGCTTGAACCCGGGAGGCAGAGGTTTCAGTGAGCCAAGATCGCACCGCTGCACTCCAGCCCAGGCAACAGAACAACGTTTCATCTCAAAAAAAAAAAAGTAACTTCTTTTTTTATTTTTTCTTTTTTAAGACGGGGTTTCACCATGTTGGTCGGGATGGTCTTGAACTCCTGGCCTCAGGTGATCTGCCCGCCTTGGCCTCCAAAGTGCTTGGATTACAGGCATAAGCCACCATGCCCAGCCTCTTTTTCTTTTTCTTTTGAGACGGAGTCTCATTCTGTTGCTCGGGCAGGAGTGCAGTGAAGCCATCTCGGCTCACTGCAACCTCCACCTCCCGGGTTCTAGCGATTCTCCTGCCTCAGCCTCCCAAATAGCTGGGACTACAGGCATGCGCCAACATGCCTGGCTAATTTTTGTATTTTTTTAGTAGAGACAGGGTTTCACTATGTTGGTTAGACTGGTCTCGAACTCCTGACCTTGTGATCCGCCCACCTCCGCCTCCCAAAGTGCTGAGATTACAAGTGTGAGCCACCTCACCTGGCCATAACTTCTCTTTCTCAGTAACAACAACAAAAAAGAGGCTGTTCAATCCAATGACTCTTGCCAGTCAGCATGAGAACAGATCACTACCATAACTGAGACTGAAGACCTATTGTGCCCAGAAATTAGTGCCTAATAATAAAATGCTATGGGTAATCCACATTTAAATAAGGCATTTACATTTAGAACAGCAGTAGCAGATAATGAGAGCGCTAGCATGGAATAATGGTTAAGAGTAGACGCTAGACCAAACTACCTGGGTTCAAGTCCCAACTCTGCCACTTATGAGCTCTGTGACTTCAGGCAAGTTACTTAACCTCTCTATGCCTCAGTCTATCTAACTGTAGAATGATGGCAACAATAGTAACTATTATTTTTCTGAGACAGAGTCTCACTCTGTCACCCAGGCTGGAGTGCAGTGGTGCGATCGTGGATTGTTTTAAGGTACATAGAACAGCACCTTGCACATAATAAGCATTAAATAAAAAATTTAAAAACAAATGTAGCTTTGAGTAATCATTGATTCAGCCCTCATGAGTATTCCACAAAAGTCACTGATAAGTCAATCAATAGTTACTGAGTGCTGATTACATGCTTACTGTCTGAGGAACAAAGAGATATTACCTACTTGCAGTGTGGGGCACAGAGGAGAAACTGATCAACTGATCACTGTCAGTTTAGAGAGATGGTGAAGGTTTCATAGGAAAGTCTTTAACCTGACCATGCAGGGTAGCAAGACAAATGCCAAAAGCAGAAAAGGACTGCTTGGGTGGAGAATGTTATGACCAATGGCTTAGAGACAAAACCACTTAAAGCTCTATAGCTATTAAAGTATTAAAACTTTAATAAGTATTAATATTGGCCAGGCACAGTAGCTCATGCCTGTAATCCCAGCACTTTGGGAGGTTGAGGCAGGTGGATCATTTGAGCCTAAGAACTTGAGACCAGCCTGAGCCACATAAGGAGACCCCATCTCTTACATACAAAAAATAAAAATAAAATTAGCTGGGTGTGATGGGGCTGGATACCTGTGGTTCCAGCTACTTGAGAAGATGAGGTGGTAGGATCACTTGAGGCCAGGAGATTGAGGCAGCAGTGAGCCATGATCACACCACTGCACTCCAGCCTGAGGGACAAAGTAAGATCATCTCAAAAAACAAAACAAAACAAAACAAAAAAACCCACAAAGGCCAGTTGTGGTGGCTCACACCTGTACTCCCAGTACTTTGGGAGGCCATGGTGGGCAGATCACTTAAGGTCAGGAGTTCAAGACCAGCCTGGCCAACACGGTGAAACCCATCTCTACAAAAAATACAAAAAAAAAAAAAAAAATAGCCAGGCTTGGTGGTGGGCATCTGTAATTCCAGCTACTTGGGAGGCTGAGGCAGGAGAATCTCTTGAACCTGGAAGGTGGAGGTTGCAGTGAGCTGAGATCGTGCCACTTCACTCCAGCCTGGGCAACAGAGTCAGACTCCTTCTCAAAAATAAAATAAAATAAAAACAAAGTATTAAAACTTTAAAAAGTATTAATACCCTAAAGCTGGAGAAGCTGTGGTTGAAGCATCTACACTACACATTAGAATCTCAAAGGACTCATTCAAATAGGTGACCATCAATCTATATGCCAGACAGTGTTGGACTGTGAGAAGAAAATCGTGATGAAGATAGTTAAGGCTCCCACTCTCACTGGGCTTACACTACTGAGGAAGAAATGGACAAAGACAGAAACTTGTAATTTCAGGCAAGTAATAGAAAGTAAAATAAAAGAGGGTGACGTAAGAGTGACAGAGGAGAAAGGAGTTTGCTGAAGAGGTAACTTATATTGCGTGGTGAGGGCAGGCCTTTCTGAGGCAGGGCTACCTTGGGACCTGAAGGAGCCATTGCAGAAGCCTGGCTCAAAGAGGCTTCCAGGCAGAGGGGAATAGTCGATAAAACCATTCATTCTAGGAAACTCTCAGCTTGGCCTGTTTTCCTCCCTTTCAAATAATTGTCTGATGGAATTTCCATTACATCCAAGTGCTCTTTTATAAAAATTCCTGCTGTCCTGACTATTTTACAAGGCTAGACACGAGGATCAGGTTTCTGCCAGAAAGCCCTGAAGCCAACCCTGACGCCTGGGCAGCAGTTCTCATTTCTTCCACCAGGGGCCACCCTTGCAAACATTTCTGAAGCTAACAGCCCTGCCCATGCCGGAGAAAAATAAGCCCACATTTGGGGGTGAGAGGGGAAGTACCAGATTTTCTCCATTTTGAAGATGAAACTGAGGCTCACAGAGGTTAAGAAATTTACCTGACATCCTGAAACTAGTAAATGGCACAGCTGAGACAGGCCCTTAACATGGGTTACAGTCCCCTAGTTGCCTTCTCTTCTCTCTGGAGAGATTCTACTAAGGCCTTGGTTTTGCTGTTTGTTTTTGTTGTTGGTTTTGTTTGTTGTTTGTTTGTAGAGGTGGGGTCTTGTTATGTTGCCCAGGCTGGTCTTGAACTCCTGGGCTCAACCAATCTTCCCGCCTTGGCATCCCAAAGTGCTAGGATGACAGGCGTGAGCCACCGTGTTCAGCCAACCCTGGTTATTTTTAAAGGAAGATTCTGCCTCCAAGCTAAGTTCTCAAGGATGGGATTGGAGGCTACCCCATGGAATAGCTGGGGTCTGCTACCTGGCAAATAAAGTGAGCAACCAAACCACGAAGAGTTCATTCACAGGAAGGGAGCTGGGTCCTTCAGCGTCATCCACCTGATCCTCCCTCTCAGTTAAAAAAAAAAAAAAAAAATCACCACCAGGCCCCCCCCTACCCTGTCAGCCCTTAGACTGGGTCTACAACTTACTTCCACAGCTTGAAGGGAAGGGTAGGGGGAGCTGGGGGGAGCTGTAATAAATGATGGGAAGAAGAGAGACAAGGAAAAAGTGCTGGGATTACAGGAGCATGCCACCACAGCCAGCTAATTTTTGTATTTTTAATGGAGACAGGGTTTCACCATGTTGGTCAGGTTGGTCTCGAACTCCTGACTTTGTGATCTGCCCGCCTAGGCCTCCCAAAGTGCTGGGATTACAAGCGTGAACCACCACACCTGGCCCCTTGTGATGACATTTTCTAAGTTAAAAAGCAATGCAAGTAGAAGAGATGACTTATTTCTGTGTATTTGGGTAGACAAGTATTTGCTAACTGAACAGCTGAGCCATAAGATGATGAAAGAATCAAGAAGAAATGTCAAGTCCTTAAAGGATGGGCAGATACCATCCTTTTAAGTCTAAAATAGGAATTTCTTTTCAAACTAGCAAAACCAGATGCTCTTCAAAGAGCCCTCCTCCACCCCCAGCAGAGGTAATGGGGCAACTGGGTCATCTTTGGGGGCTTGTCACGTAAACAGGGAATGAGGGCTGCACTGAATTCCTTTATCCTGCTTTCCCAAATCTAGGCAGTGAAAGTTGAGACAAGCATGATTGGACTTGCCAAGGGTGGAGGCCTGAAAAAATGAAAATGGTTTTGCAAATAACTTGATGCAAGGCACTTAACCTGCTTTGGGGCACCTCATCTTAATGGTGGTTAAGCCCTAGCCTTTGAGAAGTGACAGCATAAGTATGATGGGGAGCCCCAACCTGAATTCCAGGTGTTCACAAGACTCATTATGTCCCCACGCAACCTGATCCTCTGGGCTGATTAAAGGAAATTATAGGAAAGACTGAAAGGTTCTCCAGCTCTGGGAAGCCCACTGTAACCTTGGCGAGGGCTGGGCTGTCTCTGAGCCCAGAAAGTGGGAGGAAAGAAGAGTGGCAAAATGTTCAAACTGGAGGATCAGTATATGGGGATTGGGTACATTTTGACGTTTTCATGATGAACAGCTAACAAAAATAAAGCTAGCAAGGGTGTAAGTATTCTTTAACACAGCATGCCCACCTTTCATAAACTTATTTGGTCACTTGATGTAAAAACCAAATCCCTATAAAAGGAGCTAAGACTCTACTACTGGCCATCTCCATGTGGGAAATTTTTTTTTTTTTTTTTTTCCTGAGACAGAGTCTTACTCTGTACCCAGGCTAGAGTCTAATAGCACCATCACGGTTCACTGCAACTTCTGCCTCCTGGGTTCAAGCGATTCTCCTGCCTCAGCCTCCTGATGAGATTGCAGGTGCCCACCACCACACCTGTATTTTTAGTAGAGACAAGTTTTCACCATGCTGGCCAGGCTGGTCTCAAACTCCTGGCCTCAAGCGATCCACCCATCTCGGCTTCCCAAAGTGCTGGGATTACAGATGCAAGTAATGTGCCTGGCCAGGAGGCAGTTTAAAACAATAATAACATTTTCCTTATACATCTTTGTATTATATTGCCTGTTACATTAGAATGAATTCCTTTTTTTTAATGACAAAAATTACTAAGAATGACTTTTAAAAAGTGTTTTTAAGACCCTGTGACCCCTGCATACTGTTATTCAACCTACAATGTCCTACTTTCTAGCCTACTGGGCAAAAGTAGTAGCTTTCATCAGTGGACCCCAAGAAAGATGTCTGATGTTTAAATACCCATGAAACCCAAGTTCATGAAAAACTTTTGGTCCCGGAGCAGGCTCTGAGCACTCAGCAACATTCCTTGGCTGAAATTGCCATCATGCCACACAGAACAGTCCCACTTTGACGATCCCATTTCTTCTCCCACACCCGCCTGGTCCCATAACTGGAATGTGAGTGGGTAGAAACAAGACAGTCTCAAAAGCCTCTATGTTATTTTCAGAAGATGTTGGGATTTAAGGATAGGGGTCTGCTATGAAAGGCAGCTAACCATAGCTGAGTTATTTGGTAACCAGTGTACTAACCCAGAGTCTTAGAAGCAACTAGTTGGAAGCAGTGTTTTGTCCACACTGCACACAAAGGGGCACATTATGGATTGCCTCCCTCTTATCAGAACACTTCCCACAGCAAACACCAAAGAACACTGCATTTAGCTTTATTCAAAGAGCATCTGAACTTGAGACCCAGCCTCAGTTATGCACACGAATTGGAGGACAAGATCAGAGAACTGGCCAGGTATGGTAGCTCATGCCTGTAATCTCAGCACTTTGGGAGGCCGAGGCAGGTGGATCACCTGAGGTTAGGGGTTTGACGCCAGCCTGGTCAATATAGTGAAACCTCGTCACTGCTAAAAATACAAAGAATTAGCTGGCTGTGATGATGGGTACTTGTAATCCCAGCTACTCGGGAGGCTAAGGCAGGAGAATAGCCTGAACCTGGAAGGCAGAGGTTGCAGTGAGCCAAAATTGCACCATTGCACTCCACTGTGGGTGACAGAGGGAGATTCCATCTCAAAAAAAAAAAAAAAAAAAGATCAGAGAACCCGTGAGGCACAGTAGCCCATGCCTATAATCTTAGTATTTTGGAGGCTGAGGAGGATCACTTGAGCCCAGGAGTTTGAGACTAGCCTGGGCAAAATAGTGAGATGCTGTCTCTTTAAAGGAAAATGAAATCTAACTTGATAGATGAAAGGAATCCTGGGGAGAAAGCTTCATTCAGCTAGTTAGGCATTTTCTTTTTGCTGGTTAGGGACAGTGTTTCCAACTCCATCTCCACAGATACTGTCACCTATAAGACTTGCTTCTAGGTTGACTTTTTCCTTAGACGACACTGGGGATTCTGGAATGTGTTCTTTTAATGCGCGTTCATGAAATCAGTAAACATTACAGGTTCACTGGTCATTGACGCTCAGCAGAAAATGTAATTTTATGTTTACCAATGCAAGACTAGCCTGAGCAACATAGTGAAACCTCACTTTCTACTAAGAAGAGAAAATCTAAAAAGTTAGCCCGGCATGTTGGCGCACCTGTAGTCCCAGCTACTAGGGAGGCTGAGGCAAAAGGGTTGCTTGAGCCCAGGAGTTAGAGGCTGCAGTGTGCTATGATCGTAACACTGCACTCCACCCTAGGTAACAAAGCAAGATCCCAGCTCTAAAATAATGGTAATAAAAATTAAAGTAACAAAATTTTTTAAAAAATTTTTTATAGTGACGGGGTTTCACCATGTTGGCCAGGATGGTCTTGATCTCTTGACCTCATGATCCGCCCACCTTGGCCTCCCAAAGTGCTGGGATTACAGGCATGAGCCACCGTGCCCGGCCCAAAAATTTTTTAAAAATAAAAATGCAATCCGGGTGTGGTGGCTCATGCATGTAATCCCAGCATTTTGGGAGGCCGAGGGGGGCAGATCACGAGGTCAGGAGTTCGAGACCAGCCTGGCCAACATGGTGAAACCCTGTCTCTACTAAAAATACAAAAAAACTATCTGGGTATGGTGGCACGTGCATGTAGTCCCAGCTATGTAGGAGGCTGAGGCAGGAGAATTGCTTGAACCCAGGAGGCAGAGGTTGCAGTGAGGCGGAGGTTGCAGTGAGCCGAGATTGTACCACTGTACTCCAGCCTGGTCAATAAAGGGAGACTCCATCTCAAAAAAATAAAATAAATAAAAATGCAAGGGAAAGAACAAGCAGGCCTCCAGTTTGTCCACATTTGGGGCACGTTGAAAAGGAGATGCAAGTTCCACCAAGAAGACCGACTCTCACTTGATAAGTCTCTAATGGTATGTGTCCATTTGCTACTAAGAACTATGGACAAGGCCGGGTATGGTGGCTCATGCCTGTAACCCAACACTTCAGGAGGCAGAGGCAAGAGGATTCCTTGTGCCCAGGAGTTTGAGACCAACCTGGGCAATATAGCGAGATCCTGTTTCTGCAAAAAAAAGTCAAAAATTAGCTGGAAGCAGTGGTGTGTGTCTGTAGTCCCAGCTACTCGGGAGGCAGAAACAAGAGGATTGCTTGAGCCCAGGAGGTTGAGGCTGCAGTGAGCTGTGAGGGCACCACTGCACTGAGCCTGGGCAACAGAGTGAGACCCTGTATCAAAAAAAAAAAAAAAAAAAAAAAAAAGGCAACAAAACAAAAACCAAAACTTTGGACAACAACAACAATCTATATCCTTATTAGATAAAATAGTCCTGTGTGGTAGGGATTTAGCATTCCTTTTTTTAAATGGGGAAACAGAGAAGGAACTAAACCAAGTTCCACAGCTATGAAGTGATGTAAGCTGTGGTCTGATACTACTTAACCACCAGGACTCACCAGGCAGCCTATCTCTTAGAACTGATGATCCATTTGCAAGCCTGCTAGCTGAATGGATACTGAGAAGTTAGTTCTCACTGAAGACTAGGACAGTTGGAGAGTAACTTGAATGAGAATAGCAGAAAAAGGATCATTATACACACTCCTTCTCTCTTCTTGGATGAAAATTGAGCCTTGGAAATCCAGTTTCAGGCCTCAGAGAAACCTAAGGATATTCCAACAGCCACACAGAGGAGGAAACGTTATACTTCAGTTTCAAGAAGGTCCAGCTGTATGTTACCACTTTGCATGAGCTAAAATAAGTCAAAGTTCCTCTAAACCGCCAGCATCAACTTCAACATTTTTCCAGGTAAGATAAGCAGGCTGGAGTATCCTATTGCACAAGCGTGACTCTCCACATGCCCAAAACATCCATGCAATGTGCTCTTGGGGCAGCAGCTGAGGCTCCTGCACCCCTGTTGACAGATGACCCCCGTGGGTTTCCAGGAACTGGAAATTTATTTGCATGAAGCTTATCAAGTTCCTTCTAACCTCCCCTTAATGTCCTTAACCAGAACAAATTACATATGGTCTCTGCCTTCACTGAGCTATACCCTGAAAACAGATGTCAACAATGAGCACTGCCTGGATGGCAAGCAGGAAGCAAAGTCCCCTTGGCTTCTGTCCCCATCAAAACAGACAGCGGGTGGAGAGAGAAAACAGTGACATTAAAGATTAAGGAAAAATTAGCCCATGACCCTCTACCCTTTACTTTCTGAAGTGGAAGAAACAAGGCTAGAGGTGTAAGCCATCGCTTTTGACTTTTTCCCTTTAAGGTTACTCAAGTGACTTGGTCACACTGGCAACAGGTGTCTTTTTGCTTTCCCAATCATGGTTCTGCTCAGACGAATGCTGTTACCTTCTCTACTGGCAAACACCATGGGTGTTGATTGGAATCAGCCCAGGGGGAAGGGTCATGAATGGCACTTCTGGAATTGGTTAAAAGTCAATATTTAGGCTGGGGGCAGTGGCTCATGCCTGTAATCCCAGCACTTTGGGAGGCTGAGCCAGGTGGATCACCCGAGGTCAGGAGTTTGAGACCAGCCTGACTAACATGGTGAAACCCCATCTCTACTTAAAATACAAAAATTAGCTGGGCATGGTGGCGGGCCCCTGGAATCCTAGCTACTCAGGAGGCTGAGGCAGGAGAATTACTTGAATCTGGGAGGTGGAGATTGCAGTAAGCCGAGATCACGCCACTGCATTCCAGCCTGGGCAGCACAGTGAGACTCCATCTCAAAAAAAAAAAACAACCAGTGTTTATATTTTTACATTCGTTTGAACGGGGTCAGACTAAGGTGGGTGTAAGTCCCAGTATTGCTTCATAGGTGCCACCATGGCAAGTTATTGTAACCTCCTTCAAGTGTCAGGTCCCCCGCTGTATGAAAGACAGACGGCCAGGTGCAGTGGCTCACACCTGTAATCCCAGCACTTTGGGAGACCGACGTGGGCAGATCACCTGAGGTCAGGAGTTTGAGACCAGCCTGGACAAATGGTGAAACCCCGTCTTTACTAAAAATACAAAAAATTAGCCTGGCGTGGTGGTGTGCACTGTAGCCCCAACTACTTGGGAGACTGAGGCAGGAGACTTGCTTGAACCTGGGAGGTGGAGGTTGCAGTTAGTTGAGATCACGACACTGCATTCCAGCCTGGGAAATAGAGCGAGACTCCATCTCAAAAAAATAAATAAATAAAATATAAAGGCAGACGTCCCCACCTCCTTTAAGGGATTGCTTCGAGGACTTTCAGTAAGTCTTTATTGAGTCCCTACTCTCTTTGTCAAGCATCATTCTAAAGCCTGAGAAATACAGCAATGGACAAAGCAAAGTCCCTGCCCTCATGGGGCTTTCATTCCAATGTCAAAGAGATGATTAACAAGTAAATCAATAAGTATCATGGTGGCTCGTGCCTGTAATCCCAGCACTTTGGGAGGCCAAGGTGGGAGGATCACTTGAGCCCAGGAGTTTGAGACTAGCCTGAGCAACAGGGCAAGACCCCATCTCTACAAAAAATTAAAAATTAGCTGAGTGTGGTAGCACATGCCTGTAGTTCCAACTACTTAGGAGGCTGAGGCAGGAGAATCACCCTAGCCCAGGAGGTCGAGGCTGCAGTGAGCTGTGATTGTGCCACTGGACACTAGCCTGGGTAACAGATCAAGATGCTGTCTCAAAAAAAGAAAAAAGAAAAAAAAAGTGTCAGGAATGACAAGTGTAATAGAGAAATATAAGCAGGTAAGTAATTTCCAAGGGCTTTATGAGAGAGACAGGGCAACTTAATTTAAAAAAGGGCATTTGGGCCGGGCGCGGTGGCTCAAGCCTGTAATCCCAGCACTTTGGGAGGCCGAGGCGGGTGGATCACGAGGTCAAGAGATCGAGACCATCCTGGTCAACATGGTGAAACCCCGTCTCTACTAAAAATACAAAAAATTAGCTGGGCATGGTGGCACGTGCCTATAATCCCAGCTACTCAGGAGGCTGAGGCAGGAGAATTGCCTGAACGTAGGAGGCAGAGGTTGCGGTGAGCCGAGATCGCGCCATTGCACTCCAGCCTGGGTAACAAGAGTGAAACTCCGTCTCAAAAAAAAAAAAAAAAAAAAAGGGCATTTGGGGAATATCAAAGTATATTAGGGAATAAAGGAAAGTAAAAGAGACTGCTCCAGCTTTGAGCTATGTGCTGAAGTGAGGGAGAGAGCCAGGCAGCACTGTGTGGGGAACAGTTCCAAGGTCTATTCAAAGCCTGCACACCTACTCTGTGCATGCCTCCCACATGGAGGTCAGCCTGTTCTAGTACTGAAGATCCAGCCACAAACACAACAGATAACAACTCCTGCCCACCTGGGGCCGACATTGTAACCAAATTAACATGATTTTAGCACAGGTCTAAGAGAAGGGTTAGCTCTTGTTCCTGAGGGCCAGATTGCCTCCCCATGCCCCATGCCCTTCTTGACAACAAGACCAGAAGAGAACTTAGTTTTAAATGATTTTTCTTTCCAGCCCTCTCCCAGAGAATGCAGAAACAGCCAGTGCCCATTGATTAACAACCCCACACAGTTTCATCTCAACATTCCTGTCGGGACTGGGATCTGGTCCCCACACAGCTTCATCTCAATAATCCTGCTGGGATTGGGATCTGGTGCTTTGACTAGAGAAGCTGGGGCTACTTCTCTGCTCAAGTCAAAATCGGCTGCTTGGTTTCAATTTTCCAGAGTCAACACCAACTGGCAAGGAATCTCATCTCAATTTGTTTTAAAGAAGAGGGGAGAGAAACAACTGATCTCCATTCTAGCAAGGAGTTGGCAGTAACATCAGGCCTCCCGCAGAGGCAGAGGCTGGAGGGGGGCCACTTCCCCACCTGTCTTAGGGAGGGAAATGTGTTTGCCTTCCTCAAAAAGAATAAGGGAAAATGTGGCACATATATACCATGGAATATTATGCAGCCATCAAAAACGATGAGTTTGTGTCCTTTGTAGGGACATGGATGAACCTGGAAACCATCATTCTCAGCAAACTGACAGAAGAGCAGAAGATCAAACACTGCATGTTCTCACTCATAGGCGGGTGTTGAACAATGAGAACACGTGGACACAGGGAGGGGAGCACTACACACTGGGGTCAGTTGGGGTGAAATAGGGGAGGGACGGTGGGGGGTGGGGAGTTGGGGAGAGATAGCAAGGGGAGAGATGCCAGATGTAGGTGATGGGGAGGAAGGCAGCAAATCACACGGTCACGTGTGTACCTATGCAACAATCTTGCATGTTCTTCACATGTACCCCAAAACCTAAAATGCAATAAAATAAATAAATGGGACAAAAAAAAAAAAAAAAAGAATAAGGGAATGGGGAGAAAAAAAAGAATAAGGGAATGGGGAGGTCCTCTGGCTTCCACACCAAATTGGAGGGGCTTTCTTGTCCCAGCTGTGGCTGCATGTGAAACACACAGACATCCTGTCTGGCGAAATAGAGGCCTTAACTGATCATTCTCATGGACTGCAACCTAGGAAACATTCCTGCGGTCAGGTTGGGCAACTCTAGGAACTGTTTGCTTATTGATTAGAAAAATCATTGAAGTTTCTGCCCCCTTTTTCTTTCTGTTGGATTTCCCGAGGCTAGGGAGGGCCCCATGTACTGAATTCCAAAGCTGCTAAATCCCTCCTTCCCTAACCCCCTGCTGCCTCAAGCATGAAAGAGCAGCTGATAGGCCTTAGAGGTGGGAGACCAAGTCCTAGGCCCTTATAGGCAGTGGTAATTGCGTTTAGATTCCCACTGGCGAAATAAAGCATGGACCAAAATGCCTCCTAACATCATTTCCATCCAGGGTCTAACATGTACTGCACAGAGACTTTCCTGGGGTACTGTTTGTTTTTGTTTTTGTTTTTTTTTTTTTTTTGAGACAGAGTTTCACGATTGTTGCCCAGGCTGGAGTGCAATGGCGTGATCTCAGCTCACCGCAACCTCCATCTCCTGGGTTCAAGCAATTCTCCTGCTTCAGGCTCCTAAGTAGCTGGGATTACAGGCAGGCGCCACCACGCCCGGCCTTTTTTTGTATTTTTAGTAGAGACGGGGTTTCTCCATGTTGGTCAGACTGGTCTCAAACTCCTGACCTCAGATGACGCATCCGTCTCGGCCTCCCAAAGTCCTGGGATTACAGGCCCCAGCCACTGCACCTGGCCTGTTTTAAAACTACTCAGGCAGGGCCCCTGCCTCAGACTAACTGAATCCAGATGTTCAGGGCTTGGGCAGTAACAACTACGGAGTGAGATATTTCTTCTGGAGGTGATGAAAATATTACAAAATTGATTGTGATGACACCTGCTTAAGTCTGTGACTATAAGGAAAACTGTTAAATTCTACACTTTAAATTTGTATAATATATGCTATGTGGTTATTTTGATAAGGCTGTTATCACAAAAAAAAAAAAAAAAAGGAAAAAAAAGAAAAAAAGAGCCAATCACACAAAGTACTCACAAACCCATCCATGCAGAGAGACCACTGCTAACACCTGTTTTGTGCCCTTCAGATGCTGGTCTACATCCCTTTCCTAATTCATTTACTCCCTTGTCCTGCATCCCTTTACATCCTGTTTCTCCAAAATTTGGGTGTGGACATTATTCTATTTTTAAAGACCTGGCCAGGCGCAGTGGCTCACACCTGTAATCCCAGCACTTTGGGGAGGCTGAAGTGCGCGGATCACTTGAGTCCAGGAGTTCAAGACCAGCCTGGGCAACATGGGGAGATCCTGTCTCTACAAAAAAAGAAAAAAAAAGAAAGAAAGAAAAAATTAGCTAGATGTGGTGGCATGCACCTGGAGTCCCCACTACTTGTGGGGGAGCTGAGGTGGGAGGATCGCCTGAACCAGAGTCTTACTCGGTCACCTAGGCTGGAGTACAGTGGCGTGATCTCAGCTCACTGCAACCTCCACCTCCCAGGTTCAAGTGATTCTCCTGCTTCAGCCTCCTGAGGAGCTAGGATTACAGGTGCCCAACACCACACTCAGTTAATTTTTTTGTATTTTTAGTAGAGACAGGGTCCGTGTTGGCCAGGCTGGTCTTGAACTCCTGACCTCGTAATCCATTGGCCTTAGCCTCTCAAAGTGCTAGGATTACAGGCGTGAGCCCCAATTTTCTTCTTATTTCACATTTACCCATTAAAAAAAAAAAAACTTAGAGTTACATATAGTCAACCTGTAAAGTGATTAGGATGGGTAAAACATGGTACAGCTACTCAGCAATAAAAAGAACCAAAACACTGCAAAACGCATAGATGAACCTTAAAAGCATTATACAGAGTGAAAGAAGTGATTCACCAGACTACATAGTTCATATGAAAAATCTAGGTTGGGCACGGTGGCTCATGCCTGTAATCCTAGCACTTTGGGAGGCTGAGATGGGCGGATCAGGAGGTTAAGAGACCAAGACCATCCTGGCCAACATGGTGAAACCCTGTCTCTACTGAAAATAGAAAAATTAGCTGGGCATGGTGGCACATGTCTGTAGTCCCAGCTACTCAGGAGGCTGAGGCAGGAGAATCACTTGAACCTGGAGGGTGGAGGCTGCAGTGAGCCAAGATCATGCCACTGCACTCCAGCCTGATGAGAGAGCAAGACTCTGTGACCAAAAAAAAAAAAAAAAAAACTAGAAAACTACAGACAAAAATCATATCAATGGTTGTCTGGAGCTGAGCTGGGCTTGACTCCCAGTAGGCCCAACGGAACTTGGGAGGTGGTGGACATATTCTAAAACTGGATTGTAGAGATAGCTGAATAGCTGTGTACATTTATAAAAATTATCTAACTGTACATTTACAGTGGGTAAATTGTGTGGTATGTAAATTACATCTCAATGAACCAGTAAGAAATATACGGTTATTAGGATCTCTTGAGGAATACCCCATGAGTCAAAGTCCTATGGTTCAAAAATGACACAATCCAGGCACCCAAAAACACCAAGGTTATGAAAAAGTGCAGAGAAGAGAAGTCATAAACAATTCTTAATTAACAGTAGGCTGGGTGCAGTGGCTCACATCTGCAATCCCAGCACTTTGGGAGGCCAAGGTAGGCAGACCACTTGAGGCCAGGAGTTTGAGACCAGCCTGGGCAACTGGTGAAATCCCATCTCTATTTTAAAAAAGAAAAAAAAAAAAAAAAGCCAGGCATCGTGGGCAGATGCCTATAATCCCAGCTACTGGGGAGGCTGAGATAACTGCTTGAACCCGGGAGGCAAAGTTGCAGTGAGTTGAGATCCCACCATTGCACTCTAGCCTGGGCTACAAAGCGACACTCCGTCTCCAAAAAAAAAAAAAAGTTATAGGCTGGGCATGGTGATTTACACCTGTAATCCTAGCACTTAGGGAGGCTGAAGTGGGAGGATCACTTGAGGCCAGGAGTTTGAGACCAGCCTGGGCAACGTAGTAGGATCCCATCTTTATTTAAAAAAAAAAAAAAAAAGAAAAATGAAAAATAAAAAATCTTTTTAAGAGTAAATATTCACTATGACAGGCATTACGTGTGGGCACTATGCACTTTACATTGACTCCTATGCTGCTGTGAGGCAGGTGGGGTTTTTTATACTCCTTCATGCTAATGAACAACCGAGGGGAAAGACTTAAATCATTTGCTCAAGATCATGGCCTTCTCAAGGTCACAGAGTAGGTCGCCTCTGAATAAACATTCACCCCAGAACCAGTTAGCACCAAAGCTTTTGTTCTTGAGCACTAGGCTTGCTGTGGAGGGAGGGAAATTCCAGAGGTAGTTAACAGCAATGTGGGATGGGTAAAAGTAACCACAGATTTATTCTCTATAAAAAAGGCAACCCAGATATAAACAGGCACCAATACAGGGCCACATATTCCAAGCACCAGCTGACACCAAAATGTGCTGAATCTTGCTGTGAAAACACAGGGAAGCTGTAGTGGAATTCAGAAGCTTTGAATCATTCAATAACTCAAGAACAAGATCTGGAAACCTCTTCTACAAAGAAAGAATATGAGGCTTGCACGACTTCCAAATGTGGGCTGTGTTGGAAAAGCTTAGACCCTCTGCCTCTGACCTTTGGAACAAAACTAAAACTGCCCAAGAGAACAGCTGGGAGCCAACACTGAGAAGTGAGGCATTTCTCACACGCACTTGCAGATGACTCTACAACAAGTGCTTACTTGTCCAGTAGAGCTCACAAGCGGGGGCCTTTTCTTTTTTAATGGATGCTAGCATCATTTTTCATTATCAAGAACAAATAAGCATTGATGGGAAAGGCAGCTGCTTCCAAGAGCGTTTCCTAAATCCACTCTGACTGCCTGGAAAGGTAACTGCTTGGCCTATACGTGTGCCTTGGCTCAGGCTCCTGAGAAATGAAGCCTACAACCCATGCTGAAAAAAAAAAAAAAAAAAAAAAAAAAAAAAAAAAAGGAGAAAGATCTCAGACTGGGGTGCTCACTTCAAGAATTCCAAGTACCGTCAGCCACAGTGGCTCACACCTGTAATCCCAGCATTTTGGGAGGCCAAGGCACATGGATCACCAGAAGTCAGGGGTTCGAGACCAGCCTGGTCATTATGGTGAAATCCCGTCTCTACTAAAAATACAAAAATTAGCTGGGCATGGTGGTGGGTGCCTGTAAACCCAGCTACTTGGGAGGCTGAGGCAGAAGAATCACTTGATCCCAGGAGGTGAAGGTTGTAGTGAGCCGTGATCGCACCACTGCACTCCAGCCTGGGCGACAGAGCAAGTCTCTGAATCAAATTTAAAAAGAATTCCAAGTAGGCAAAAATAAGAAAAGAGTATGAAGAAGAGCGAACCACAGGTGCCAGAATCTAACTTTGGCATGTACTGGAGGACAGCCACAGGTCACTCACAAGATGCTGTGGTACAGTTACTACCCCCACCAGGAGCTGTGGCACCTGTTCCAGCAGTGATTCTCCAGCCTTTTATTTTCCTGGTTGCTGCTCTTGCAGAAAGGCTCCATGGGCCATTTACATGGCTTGTTCCTATTTTTCAATGTGAAATTGGAAAAGCTTGCACACATGCAAAAACGTAAAATGTTATTCACTATGGCATTGTTTGTGCTAGCAAAAACATGGGCGACAGCCCAAATATCCATCAATAGAGGGTTCATTAAATTATGGGATTTTATTAGAATGAAATAGTATGAAGCTATAAAATAAAAAAGAAAGCTCTTTATGCTCTGCAGGGGAATGATCTTCAAGACACATTATTGCTTGCTGATAAAACCAAGTGCAAAGCAGTGCTGTCTTTTGTGTAACTAAAAAGATGGGGATACGATATAAGTTTACATCTGTAATCCCAGCATTCTGGGAGGTTGTGGCAGGAGGATTGCTTTGAATCCAGCCATGATTGCACAACTCCAATTCAGCCTGAGTCACAGAACAAACTCTGTCTTGGTTGGGCATGGTGGCTCACACCTGTAATCCCAGCACTTTGGGAAGCCCAGATGGGTGGATACTTGAGGTCAGGAGTTGACCAGCCTGGCCAACATGGTAAAACCGTGTCTCTACTAAAAATACAAAAATTAGCCAGGCATGGTGGTGTATGCCTATAGCCTCAGCTACTTGGGAGGCTGAGGCAGGAGAATTGCTTCATCCTGGGAGGCAGAGGTTGCAGTGAGTCAAGATCGAACCGCTGCACTTCAGCCTGGGTGACAGAGTGAGACTGTGACTCAAAAAAAAAAAAAAGAACAAGACTCTGTCTCAACGAATATATATGCTCATATTTGTTTATAGTTACAGAACTTTGAAAGACTCTAGTAAGTGATATTTTAGGTATGGAGGAGGCACATTATTAGACTAAAGGGGGACAGGGTGGGAGCAGAACTTTTCATCATATACTTTTTAGATTTTTTGATTTTTTTCAACACTGTCCATGTGAACACATGACCTATTCATAAAGTTAAAAATAATTCCCTCTTGCAATCACAGTGCAACAGGCATGAGGCTGAAAGTCATCTGCTAAAGGATAGAAGAGGCCTCCTCCCGCCTCACCCTGCTGAGTAGCTGGAAATAGAGACAGGAAATACTGGACCTGTGAACTTAAGCTGTTAAAAAAATGAAAAGAAAAGAATGTAGCATGTTCTGAGATGGAGAAAAAAAAGAAAAGAAAAGAATGAAATTGGAGATTAGTATTTTTAAGTGAAGTAACTCAGGAATGGAAAACCGAACATTGTATGTTCTCACTCATAAGAGCTAAGCTATGAGGATGCAAAGGCATAAACATGCTACAACAGGCTTTGAGGAAAGGGTTGGAGGGGGTGAGGGATGAAGGACTACACATTGGGTAGAGTGTACATTGCTGCGATGACAGGTGCACCAAAATCTCAGAAATCACCACTAAAGAACTTATTCATGTAACCAACACCACCTATTCCCTAAAAAACTACTGAAATAATAAAAAAAGTTAAAAAGAAAATACATGCAAAAGATCAAGGAAAAAAAGCAGAAGTAGAGGATCACATGTAAACTGCTTACAATTTACTCTACAGGAGGAAAAGTTATATTTTTACAAACACTCAGAGGACTCAGGGAGTAAGTTGTTGGCCAGTCAGAAGGATCCTTGTGCCCACTCCCAGGGGACCACCACCCCTCTGAGAATCTTAGCAATACGGGATGCAGGAGACCAGAGGGAGGGGTCCATGTGTGTGGTGGAAAGGAGGATGACCTACACATGACAGGAGAGGGAAGGGGATGCTGCCCACGGACGCTGGTCAGCTGGTCTAGCAAGAACATGCTGGATGCCAGCTGACCAGAGTCAGGTGACCAGATTCTCTCTAGAGCGTGTCAGGCAAGCCCCTTGCATTTTTTCTGGGTTCATTTTATCATCCGTAATTCACAGAGGCAGAACCATACCAGCAAAGATGTGGGGCTCAAAGGCCTTGGACATCACGGCAAGTAGGAACCAGCATGGCTTTTTAAGAGAACATTCTGACCATGTTTATTGATTTTACATGCATAAATCCTTTCTTTCAGCAAAGCCCATTTTTAGGACTTCATCTTACAGAGGGACTCACACATTGCATGAGGGCAGATATACAGAGGGCCACTACAAGCTTGTTATTGGTGGCAAAAGGTAGATATATCATGGACAGAGGCCTGGGTAAATCAATGACGGACATCCACTCAATGGAAAATGATGCAGAAATCCAAAATGATCAGTGGCCAGGCACAGTGGCTTACCCGGTAATCCTAGCACTTTGGGAGGCCAAGGCGGGTGGATCACTTGAGGTTAGGAGTTCAAGACCAGCCTGGCCAACACAGTGAAACTCACATTTCTACTAAAAATACAAAAATTAGCCGGGCATGGTGGCAGGCACCAGTAGTCCTAGCTACTCGGGAGGCTGAGACAGGACAAAGAAGCGCTTGAGCCTGGGAAGCGGAGGTTGCAGTGAGCTGAGACTATACCACTGCACTCTAGCCTGGGTGACAGAGTGAGACTCTGTCTCAAAAAAAATAAATAAAAATTAATGAGGGAGCTGTTTAAAAAAGAACAAAGTAAGTGTATATATAATAACATGGGAAGAACGTGTCTTAAGCACAAAGCTAAATGGGGTAGGAAATAGGCTTAGAATACCTTCAGAAGGAAATAAGAAATTGGCAACACTGCTTGTCTCAGATGAACTGCTGACAGGCAGGACGCTGACTTTTAGGCTCTTTGTTACCATTTAAATTGTTTGTTTTCTTATGTTCATATAAACAAACATTTTTTCTTTTTTTCTTTTTTTTTGGAGACAGAGTTTTGCTCTGTCTCCCAGGCTGGAGTGCAGTGGCATGATCTTGGCTCACCGCAACCTCCTTCTGGGTTCAAGTGATTCTTGTGCCTCAGACTCCTGAGCATCTGGGATTACAGGCATGAGCCACCATGCCCAGCTAATTTTTGTATTTTTAGTAGAGACAGGGTTTCGCCGCGTTGCCTAGGCTGGTTTCTAACTCCTGAGCTCAGGATATCTGCCCACCTCAGCTTCCCAAAGTGCTAGGATTACAGGTTTGAACCACCATGCCCAGCCCTTTTTTTTTAATGAAAGGATTGAACCAAAGGAGGGATGGGTGTTCAGTTGACCGTAACCTCAACAGGCAACCCGTGTGATGTGGCTTCCAAAACCAGATTTCAGTTACATTATCAGAAATAAGACATTCAGGATATGGGAGACTATATAGTCCTTCTCTGATTCTATTTGTGGTTTGATAAGTACATTCTCAGGGTTGCAGTCTAATGATCTCAATGATAAATGCTGTTTTTCTTTCCAAGAGTCATGCTCTAAGAGGAATACTGACCCATGGAACTGGTCCAGGGGCAGAGGGGCAAGAATGGGAAGGAGCACTGTGTGGGGTGAGGGGCAGGAAACAGGCTCATTGTCAACATTTCCAGGGCTGACTCCTTTACGAAGGATCGGTCACAGTGACCCCAGAGGGTAAGATGTGGGCCATAGGAGAAGAAACAGCAAGATAATCAGACCCTACACAGAACAAAGCTGCAGCCTCCTGGGCGCCCCTCTTAAAGACTATGAGCACAGGTGGCTTTACCAGGTGCTGCCTCTTAGAGCACTGACAGTCAGTGCTTAGGCCTGGAATCTAGATAGATGGAGACGCTAATGCCAACTGTGCCTCTGACTAGCTATGTTAACTTCAGGAAAGTTCATTAACCCCTTGAGTCTTAGTTTCCTCTTCCTCAAATACAGAGTGGCCCCCACCTGTCACAGTTGATGGGAACATTTGGAGAGTATGTATGGGGTAACCTGCTGCTCCTGTTCTCCCACAGATGGCTTTTGCAGAACTGGAAACTTCTGCAACTGCTTCCGAGGTCACCCTAGGGAGAGTCAGTGCCTCCAAGGTGGGTGTGCAGGCTCTGGGACAGGGCAACATCCCCAGGGCCTTCCTTGCATGCTCAAGTCCTGAGGGCACGGACAGCCTCCCTATGGCCCCAGTCCATGCCCTCAGGATTTGCCACTCCTGCCTTTGGGTGTGGTGGCCCCTTGCCTGTGGGGGGGTGACTGTGGAGCCAGAAGGAAGCCTTGAACTTGAGAAAATCAATCCTTCTCCACCCCTCTTGATCAAAGGTTTCATACAGCTGCCCACACCAGCCACTCCCTTTCTCAGGCCATCTGGAAACATCTCTGTGACCAGGAAAGGAGTTTCCTTGGTTGTTGTTCTGCTTTTCTGACCTCCTCCTTGAGGCCTTAACAGTGAGCGCCTACGACTTGAGCCAAGGTTTGGGCCAGTGAATGGCATCAAGGAAGGCATGGACTCACTGGAACTGTGGGTTAAGAGATGGGCACCAGCAGGAGGCACTGTGGCCTTCAACAGTCTCTCAAAGGGTCTCAGATCCCAAAGAGGATCTCTGGACTAAAGACATACTGAAGGGGCCAGCCATAATGGCTCAGGACTGTAAGCCCAGCACTTTGGGAGGCTGAGGCAGGAGGATCGCTTGAGCCCAAGAGTTTGAGACCAGCCTGGGCAACATAGCGAGACCCCATCTCTTCTAAAAATTAAAAAATTTGTCAGGCATGATGGTACACACTTGTAATCCCAGCACTTTGGGAGACCAAGGAGGGGAGATCGCTTATGCTCAGGAGTTTGACACAAACCTGGGCAACATGGCAAGACCTCATCTCTAAAAATAAAAAAAATTAGCCAGGTGTGGTGGCCCACGCCTATAGTCCCAATTGTTGAGGACGGAGGAACTGCTTGACCCCAGGAGGTCAAGGCTGCAGTGAGCCATGATCACACCATTGCACTCCAGCCTGGATGACAGAGTGAGATTTTATCTCTAAGAAAGAAAGAAGGAAAAAGAAAAAGACACACTGAGGGGTTAAAATGAGTGCTGTGGGTGTTGGGGGGAAGGGGGAGAATGAAGGAGAGGCAACTGAGCCCACAATGTCTAATTTTAGTTTCTAATACCCCCACCCCCAATTCAAACCCTTTGACCTGCAGATAAATAATCTCAGGCCTCCTGCATGAGTGGTTTGAGTGCTGTGAATAACAAAATACAAAGCACAGCTGAGCAATGGGGACAGTGGTCAACCTGGGGGTGAGAGAACATGGAGACAGAATGGCTCGTCAGCCAACACTTCTTTCCCCATAGACCCAACTCATTGCTGGATGCCTGGACCATTGCAGTAGCCTCCTTAGTCTTCCCAATTCTGGCCCAGGTTGCTATGGCCTCTTCTCTGCACAGTAGCCCCAGTGAGCCTGCTACAACCTCAGTCCAGCCATGACAAGCCTCTGCTCTATGCAGAGCCCTCCAGAGACTCAATTCTCCCAGAATAAAAGGCTAGCTCTCTACACTCAGCTACTTCTGTCATTGACTACCCTCATGTCACACACTCTGCTCAGCCACCACCCTGGAGGTAACTATGGGCATAAAATCATGAAAATGAGGTGCAGTCCTAGTGAGATTTGAAGATGGGTGAAGTTATGGGGAGCGCCACTCCTGGTTCATCAGCACCAGCACCATTCTCCTGGGGTTGACCCCAAGGTCCCTTAGCCAAAAATATACATAGGGTAGTAAAAGCTGCAGATAAAAAAACATAAAACAGGGGCCAGATGCAGTGGGTCATGCCTGTAATCCCAGCACTTTAGGAGGCCCAGGTGGATAGATCACTTGACATTAGGAGTTTGAGACCAGCCTGGCCAACATGGCGAAACTCTATCTCTACTAAAAATACAAAAATTAGCCAGGTGTAGTGGTGCACATCTGTAATCCCAGCTACTTGGGAGCCTGAGGCAGGAGAATCACTTGAACCCAGGAGGTGGAGGTTGCAGTGAGGTGAGATCATGCCATTGCACTCCAGCCTGAGTGACAGAGGGAGACTCTGTCTCAAAATAAGTACATATAAGACAAAACAGGGAAGAAGGATAAGGAGGGAGTGCTGGAGATGGTGGAGTGGCATGTCAAAGGCAATGAAGATGACCTTAGAGCAAAGGCAGTTTTAGCTGAGACCTAAGAATGGCTGGAAGGGAGGAAATGAGGGAGGGAGGGAACCTCGTGGTCCTCTGGGGAAGGACATTCCACGCAGAGGGAAAAGCAAACACAACTTGGTTGGAAGCCAATGCAGGGTGGTGGCTGAGCAGAGTGAGTGACATGAGGGTGGTCAGAGACAAAGTCAGAAGTAGCCAGGGCCTTATTATGGAGAGCTGAGCTTTTATTGTGGGAGAAGTAAGGAGTATCTTGGAGTTCTTTATCTGCAGGTCAGAGGGTTTGAGTTGGGGGTAGGGGACTTGAAACAGCTAGACATCATGGCCTTAGTTTCCTTCCTTTCACTCTCCAGACTCCCCCCAACACCCATAGCACACATCTTAACCCCTCAGTTATTGATCCTATAAGAAGCACCAGGCAGAACTGCGGTTCATCTTCACAACAGCCTGGAAGGTGGGTCACTCCCATTTCACAGGTGAATAAAACAATACCCACAGTGGTGAAGGGATTTTCCCAGGGCCACAGAGCTATAACAGCACACAGCAGAGCTGGGAATTGAACTCAGGCCTGCAGACCCCAAAGTTCATCACCTTAACTTCCACCTTGCCCTGCCTCCCTGGAGGATGTGCCTCCTTGCCCTCTGTGCAGGGAGTAAAGAGGCAGAGAGAGGCCAAGTCACTAACAGAGGGCGGCGGCTTACAGATGGGAGCAACTGGTTCCCCGGACAGGCCACTGTGACATCTCATTAAACGCCACACCGCAGGTGGAAGGCTAAAAGTGCTGATGGGGCAGGCGGTGTTGACGTCTGACCAGGTCCATTTAGACCAGGCCTTTGGGGATTTCAGCAGCACAGGAACTGGCTCTGAAAGCTGTAAATAAGTTGACTCAACACCTCAGCAGGTGATAAGGCTGTTTGGCTCTGGCAAAACCTGAAAGGCCACCTGGCTGTTCCCAAAGGCCTTAATTCGCTTAAATAAGAGCAAAACCTCTGGTGTGAATTCCCAGAGAACTTCCTGCCTTCTGACAGGAGAGGGCCCACACCAAGGGAGCTAGGAAGAGAAAACCCTCTCTCCCCCTCAATCAATTCCACAGGAAAACTGCTTATTAACTAAACCAGGAGGCAGAGGCTTGCCGTTCTTACCAACGTTAAATACTCCTTCCCTTCTTATTGTGAATGCACCATTTCTGCTGACAGGGCAGGAGTTCAGACCAGTCAGGCTACTGCTTTCTTTTTTAAATACCCTTTTAAGACATTAGCTTAGGCTCATCTGGAAAACCTGCCTGCCTGCCTTTTGATTACACACACAATATATTCAACGTATCTGGTTTCCCAGAAGCTCTTCTGCTTCTGGGAAGGCTGCAAACCAAGGATTTGCAGAGAGCAGGACCACGTGCAATCACTGGGGCTCATGATTGTTTACTAAAAGCTCAGGACTGGAGTTCTATTTACTGACCTGAACAAAAGCTGTTTCACTAATGATGATTTGTTCCCTCTGACATTTCAAAAAAACATTGAGGTATCATTAACATAATACAAAATTTGCTAATATAAAGTGTACAATTTCAGGCTGGGTGTGGTGGCTCATGCCTGTAATCCCAGCACTTTGGGAGGCTGAGGTGGATCACCTCAGGTCAGGGGTTCGAGACCAGCCTGGCCAACATGGCAAAATCCCATCTCTACTAAAAATACAAAAATTAGTCAGGCATGGAGGTACATGCCTGTAGTCCCAGCTACTTGGGAGGCTGAAACAGGAGAATCGTTTGAACTTGGGAGACAGAGGTTGCAGTGAGCTAAGATCACGCCACTGCACTCCAGCCTGGGCAACAGAGTGAGACTCCATCTCAAAAATAATAATAAATTTAAAATTAAAAAATTAGCCAGCTGTGGTGGTGCACGCCTGCATTCAAGCCATTTGAGGCTGATATGGGAGGATCACTTGAGCCTGGGAGGTCAAGGCTGCAGTAAGTCATGGTTGCAATACCACTGCACTCCAACCTGGGTGACAGTGTGAGACCCCCATCTCAAAAAAAAAAAAAAGGAAACGTTACCTTTTCTAGAACACTACCACCCCACAAACACTGCTTTTGAAGGCAGTCTTGGCCAAAGCCTTCGTGGTGGTGATATTAGCAGCTAAGGCTCAATTGCATACTACATGCCAGGCTTATTAGTCATTTATTTTCGTAATAGCAGTGCGAATTAGGTACTATTATTGTCTCCATTTGTTAAATGAGAAAACTGAGGCTTATGGGGGTCGAATAACTTGCCCAAGGTCATATAACTTACAAATTACTGGTGTGAACCTGGAATTCGAGCATACACAGGTTGTCTGGTCCCAGAGCCTACGGCTCTTGACCACTATGCTTTCATGAAGGGTTTTCTGCCTATGAGGCAGGTATGCCAACATACCTGAACACCACACTAAATGAACCTGGGGGGACTGTGGATTTCTCTCTCTGAACCAGTTCATAATATGAGGCTTAGAGGCATCATTGCTACATTTGTAACAGCAACAAACACAAGCTTGGTATTGCACGGTAGTTACAAGTGACAAGTCTGAAGTGAAACACACCTAGATTGGGGTTTCAGCTCCACCACTCGGACCTACTTGAGGTTAAGTCACTTACCCTCTTCTAAGCCTTCGTTTCCTCTCTATGAGTCGTATGGCAATCTACATAACAGGACCGTCGTAAGAACTAAATGAGAAGGTGCATAATGTAAATTGACCAGGCTAACCTGACAAGCCTGTTGGATTTTTTGCATCGGCTGTTTTGCTGAAAACTGTGCTTAACTCTAAACATGCTCACCTTTCCTTTAAAAGTACACGTGATGCAATCCCACTCTGTAAAAGTTGCAATATAAAATGGGACTTTATGCCAGGTGCAATAACTCATGCCTATAATCCCAGCACTTTGGGAAGCCAAGGTGGGAGGACTGCTTGAGCCCAGGAATTCAAGACCAGCCTGGGCAATACAGTGAGACCCTGTCTCTACAAAACATATTATTTTTTAATTTTTGGTCGGGCACGGTGGATTACTCCTGTAATCCCAGCACTTTGGGAGGCCGAGGTGGCAGGGTGGAGGTCAGGAGTTCGAGACCAAACTGGTCAATATGGTGAAACCCCATCTCTACTAAATATACAAAAATTAGCTGGGCGTGGTGGCAGGCACCTGTAGTTCCAGCTGTTTGGGAGGCTGAGGCAGGAGAATCACTTGAACTCGGGAGGGGGAAGGTGCAGTGAGCCAAGATTGCACCACTGTACTCCAGCCTGGGCAACAGAGTGACACTCTGTTTCAAAAAAAAAAAATTTTTTTTTAAATGGGACTTTACTATGTAAAATATTATAGTGCAGTTTCAAGTCTGAATGATTCAAATTCTGGTAATGTCAGGTACTGTACATAGCTAATACTGGACTCCCACTCTGTACCAGGTGTACTGCTCAGCCCTTTAATCCACTACTCATGTTCAGGAAATGGTCATTATTAAAAACAGTAAAAGTACATGAACTATGCTTGTTACCTGCTACAACATTAAAAGAAATCTAAAATAGGCTGGGTGTGGTGGCTCACACCTGTAATCCCAGCACTTTGGGAGGCCAAGGCGGGCGAATCACTTGAGGGCAGGAGTTTGAGTACAGCTGGTCAACAAGGTGAAATCCCATCTCTACTAAAACTACAAAAATTAGTCAGGCATGGTGGTGGGTGCCTATGGTCCCAGCTACTCAGGAGGCTGAGGCACTAGTCACCTGAACCCAGGGGTGGGGGAGTGGAGGTTGCAGTGAGCCAAGGTCGCACCACTGCACTCCAGTCTGGGTGACAGAGCAAGACTGTCACCAAAAAAAAAAAAAAAAAGGTGGGTGAAGAAGAAGAAACCTAAAATTTGAGAACTTTTGACAACTTTCCCTCCTAACTTTCCTCCTTTTGGGTGGATGGGGGAAAATCTGTGGAAGACACAAGAAGTGAAAAGGTGGACATTTTGCTAAACATCCAAGTGACAGCTCTGGAAAATGATCACACCTAAGCATAAGCTGTCTTGACCTTGATGTCTAAGTTCAAAGTCTATCAAATCATAACCTTTTTTCTTTCTTTTGAAAATAACATGCTGTCACAATCAGCTTTATCTTAGATGCTTCAGATGTAGAAATGCCAACTATGCTTTATTACAGGGGAAGGAAATGTCTTTTTTAAATTACAAACTTGGATCCCATGTGTGGCTGGTGTGCGCATGCAAATAGCTTACATAAAACCTACATGCTTATAAACACAAAAACAGAAACGTGTAATTGCTCCTGAAATCCAACAGATGCTTCAAATTCTATCTCCAAAGTGGGAGAAAAAAAACGGGGGCCTCAGGCAAATCAAAGGCAAGAGCACCATTTTCTCTTCTCAGGTTCCCTTCTGGGTACACAAGGAGCTCGGAGGCGATGTTTGCAATGGTCTGCATGTAAGAGTTTGTAATAAATACAAGACACTCTTGTGACGGTTGGGGATATTTGCCATCAGAGTGGATATTAAATGATATTATACATTTTCTTAGTTGTGATAAAGGCATTGTGATTCAGAAGGAGTGTCCTTATACTTAGGAGATGCAGACAAGAGTATTTAGGGGTGAAACATGCCTGCAACATACTTTCAAATGGCTCATAAAGTGTGTGCTTGGATGCACACACTTAAGAGGCACACACAGAAATATTGAAAAGTCCCATCAGTTGGTAAGTAACCTTTGCTCTGAGCCTCCCGGGTGCCTCTTCCATGCCCACCCTCCAGCTGCTGCCCAAGGCACCAGGACTTCTTGAGCACAGAATACCAGGTGTCCACTTTGACTGCAAAGGGTCCAGGTTGTTCTGGTCATCATCAAACTTTATTTATTTGAGACAGGGTCTTGCCCTGTTGCCCAGGCTGGAATGCAGTGGTGCAATCTCAGCTCACTGCAACTTCTGCCTCCCAAGTTCAAGCAATTCTCCGGTTTCAGCCTCCTGAGTAGCTGGGATTACAGGTGCCCACTACCACACCCAGCTAATTTTTGTATTATTGGTAGAGATGGGAGTTTCACCACGTTGGCCAGGCTGGTCTCAAACTCCTGAGCTCCAGTAATATACCCACCTCGGCCTCCCAAAGTGCTAGGATTACAGGCATGAGCCACCACGCCAGGCCATTCACGGTGGCTCATGCCTGTAATCGAGCATTTTAGGAGGCTGAGGCAGGAGAATTGCTTGAGGCCAGGAATTCAAGACCAGCCTGGAAACATAGCAAGACTCTGTCTCTACAAAAAAATTTTAAATTAGCTGGATGTGGTGGCCTGTGCCTGTAGTGTCAGCTACTTGGGAGGCTGAGGTGGGAGGATCCCTTGAACCTGGGAAGTTGAGCTGCAGTGATCCCTTGCACCACTGCACTCTAGCCTGGGTGACAGAGTGTGGTCCTGTCTTAAAAATAAATAAGTAAATCATTATTCTTGCATATTCTTAACTACTGGCCATACTCCACCAATTTCTCCTCTTGGCCATCTTTGTCCACATAACTTGTTTCTCATGGATATAAACAGGAAGAGCCCTGTGGCACACAGGTTAAGTGCTTTCGTTAAGCTGAGTTTAAATCTCGGGTCTGCCACCTCCCAGCTGCGGGACTCTGGACTAGCCACTCTACCTCCGGGAGCCTCAGTTTCCTTCACTGCAAATTGGAGATAATACAGTCAGTTCTTCCATAATCCTTGTTTAGAAAATGCAAGTGTGTTCCAATGTAAATAATGTATTAGGAAACAACTTGAGAGGGCTGGGCATGGTGGCTCACATCTGTAATCCCAGCACTTTGGGAGGCCAAGGCGGGTGGATCACCTGAGGTCAGGAGTTCGAGATCAGCCTGGCCTACGTGGCAAAACCCTGTTCTCTACTAAAGATACAAAAAAACTAGCTAGGCATGGTAGTGCACACCTGTAATCCCCACTACTGGGGAAGCTGAGGCAGGAGAATCTTTTGAACTTGGGAGGCAGAGGTTGGAGTGAGCCAAGATTGTGCCACTGCCCTCCAGCCTGGGTGACAGAGGGAGACTCCATCTCAAACAAAAAAGGGAAAATAGCTAGAGCATAACTCAATGTCAAGATTGCTCATGTGTGCAATTTTGTTTCCAACCAACACAAGGTGAATGCAGAAGAGTATATCTAGCTGAAGCACAGGAATGCACAAAACACCCATCTTCTCCAGCTGCCTCAGTTCACATGTGTTACACACCACACCCATCCACACCTGGTATTACAATTTCCATCTAATTTCACACAGTTCTCCTTCTATCACTTCACAGTAACAAGCTGCAACCCTACAGAGACTCACTCCACAAGCGAATTCTTTTTGTCTAATGCATTACAATCAAGTTCTTGAGTGCTGAGCTCCTCAACCCATTTTCCGATACGCCTGGTGGTTTTTTGTTTTTTGAGACTGGGTCTCACTCTGTTGCCCAGGCTGGTCCCAAACTCCTGGGCACAAATAATCTGCCTGCCTCAGCCTCCCAAAGTACTGGGAGTACAGGCTTGAGCCACCGCACTCAGTCTAAGTCTGGTGTTTTTATTTTTATTTTTTTTATTTTTTATTTTATTTTATTTTTTTTTTGAGACGGAGTTTCACTCATGTTACCCAGGCTGGAGTGCAATGGCGCGATCTCGGCTCACCGCAACCTCCACCTCCTGGGTTCAGGCAATTCTCCTGCCTCAGCCTCCTGAGTAGCTGGGAATACAGGCACGCACCACCATGCCCAGCTAATGTTTTGTATTTTTAGTAGAGATGGGGTTTCACCATGTTGACCAGGATGGTCTCGATCTCTTGACCTCGTGATCCACCCGCCTCGGCCTCCCAAAGTGCTAGAATTACAGGCTTGAGCCACCGCGCCCGGCCAAGTCTGGTGTTTTTAATGGGCGATTTTACATAGTGTGGTGATTTTTTAGGAAGACCTACATCACAGAGTATGGAGTGAAGTATATACAAGGTCCATATACAGTGAGAGTTAGCCCAGAGCCAGGCCAATTGTAAGTGTTCTATAGACGTCAGCTGTGACTGTTCTCTCACTCTGAAAGTAGACAAAGTTTGTTGCATAAAAGATGCTCAGTGAACATTTATTGAATTAATTTTCCTTGACGGATCTATGGCTTATTAATCTTGGTGAACTAATTAAAGAGACTTATCCGTCTCTCCCATATGTAGGGGAGGGACAAACCATAAATGAGAGAGGAAGCTTCCAAGTTCTAATGGAGCCCCACCCTTTCATGCATGGCACGAAGAGGATAAGAAAGGCAGTGACTCTGTCTACTAGGCCTGCCCGATTAGGTGGTAAGCAAGGCAAGAACATATGCGATTGGCTGTTGTGTGGCAATACTGGGCCAATTTTGAGATAAGGAGCCTAGATCCTGAGTCCTTAAGTCAGGGTCCCAGTGTAGCATTAAGTGGTTAAGAGCCCCCGGTCAGAGGTCAGACAACCCAAATTCAAGCCCCAGATCCACTCATCGACTATGCCACCTCAGGCATGTGATTTCACTTCTCCTGCCTCAATTTCCTCATTTGTAAAACAGAAATAGTAATGGTCTCTATTTCCTAAGGGGATGGATTGATTCAATAAATTAATCCATGTAAAGCCCTTTAGCACTGTCAGACACAGAATAAAAGCTCACTGGGCCCGGTACAGTGGCTCACATCTGTAATCCCAGCACTTTAGGAGGCAGAGGCAAGAGGATCCTACTTGAGGTCACAAGTTTGAGACTAGCCTGGGCAACAATACTGAGATTCCATCTTTACAAAAAAAATTTTTTTAATAGCCAGGTATGGTGGTGCATGCCTATGGTCCCAGCTACTTGGGAGGCTGAGGTGGGAGGATTGTTTGAGCCTAGGTGTTCGAGGCTATAGTGAGCTGTGCTCCAGCTTGGGTGACAAAGTGAGACCATCTTAAAAAGAAAAAAAATAAAAACGGCTCAATACACAATAGCTGCTATTCTGGGATTCTGGGGCTGAAAAGGAAGATCAGAGCCTGAGAAGGAAGGCGTACATATGAGCAGCAGCCAGGGAAGTTCTGAGTTGCCTAGGACTGCGAAGCAGAACAGTGCAGCCGGGAGCTAACTTCCATCAACCACCCACCCCGAATCCTTTCTGACATATGAGCCGGCACTTAGCTGCGTCCATGGAAGAAATGAGAACCAGCTCTGTCTCCTGCACATCATTTCCAAAAGACAAAGAGCCTCCTCTGCTGGCAGGGAAAGGATTCCTATGGAACCTGATGGAGGAGTTGGCTGCAAGATCTAGTTTGCATTACTTCATCTCAGTGGGAGCTGATGGAGGCAGAGGCACTTATCGGTCCTTCAGAAGGACCAGATAGAGACCAGCTCTAGCCTCTGCCTTCCACTCCCAGCTTATCTCCTGCCTGGGAGCCCATCTGCCCACCAGGCCCTGCCACACTGGGCCTCTTGCCCACTCCACACACCAAGCTCCTTCCTGTCTCAGGCTCTCAGCCCTTGCTGTTCCTCTGCTTGGAATTCTCTTCCCACTGCTCTCTTCATGCCGTCCTCCTTCCTACCACTAGGACACCACACATACATCCTCCTGCAGGACCCACTCTCAACTAGAGGGACCCTGCACCATGACCCCAGACATTCCCTACCATTTCGCCACTTTACTTCCTTCTGGAATGTGCTGCCCTCTGAAATCCTTATTTTTTACACTTTCCCTGAAGGCGCGGGGCTAGTGCCTGGCCCACAGCAGGCTCTGAATGAATCTGGATGTGGGCTGACTGGTCCCACCTGAAGACAGAGCTGGAGTCATTCATCTGTCCATGCACATCCCTTGAGAGCCCTCTATGTGCTGGGGACTGAGCTTGGGGCTCCAGGAGTGGGGATGGGACACAAGAGACCCAAGTCTTTACCTCTGAGGTCCTTCCAAGCACAGGAGAAGATGTAGTCAGAGGGGCCCAGCCAGGTGGTGTCTTGGGGAAGACAGGCCCAGTCAGAAAGGTGATATTTTTAGGACAGGAGGCGGAGCTCCCTGGAGCACACACGCAGAGAGGGCTAGGCCAGATGGCCCCAAAAGCCCTTCCAATTTTATGATTCTGAGGCAAAGGTGAAGAAAGCAACATAATAGTAGCCAAGAAAGGACCACTAATTGACAGGGAGGAAAGGTCTCCAGATAGACTCATACCTGAAAAGAGCCAGGGGCATGACAGCAGCCATCAGAGGCTACCATTTTCTTTCTTTTTTTTTTTTGAGACGGAGTTTCACTCTTGTTACCCAGGCTGGAGTGCAATGGCGCGATCTTGGCTCACCGCAACCTCCGCGTCCTGGGTTCAGGCAATTCTCCTGCCTCAGCCTCCTGAGTAGCTGGGATTACAGGCATGCGCCACCATGCCCAGCTGATTTTTTGTATTTTTAGTAGAGACGGGGTTTCACCATGTTGACCAGGATGGTCTCGATCTCTTGACCTCGTGATCCACCCGCCTTGGCCTCCCAAAGTATTGGGATTACAGGCATGAGCCACCGCGCCCGGCCCATTTTCTTTAAAAAAAAAAAAAAAAAAGAGAGAGAGAGAGAGAGACAGGTCAGGCACTGTGGTTCACGCCTGTAATCCCAGCACTTCAGGTGGCTGAGGTGGGAGGAGCCAGGAGTTTGAGACCAGCCTGGTCAACATGGCAAAATCCCATCTCTACAAAAAAGTAGCCAGGTGTGGTGGCACAGCCTGTAGTCCCAGCTACTTGGGAGGCTAATGTAGGAGGATCACTTGAGCCTGGGATATAGAGGCTGCAGTGAGCCATGATCTCACCACTGTACTCCAGTGCTCTGTCTTGGCTCACTGCAACCTCCGCCTCCCAGGTTCAAACGATTCCCCTGCCTGAGCCTGCTAAGCAGCTGGGACTACAGGTGTGCGCCACCACACCTGGCTAATTTTTTGTATTTTAGGTAGAGATGGGGTTTCACTATGTTGACCAGGATGGTCTCGATCTCCTGACCTTGTGATCCACCCACCTCCGCCTCCCAAAGTGCTGGGATTATAGGCATGAGCCACCACACCCAGCCAAAATATTTTAATTATGAAATTACATTTGCAGGTCGGCCACTGTGGCTCATGCCTGTAATCCCAGCACTTTGGGAGACTGAAGTGGGATCACTTGATTCCAGGAGCTCAAGACAAGGCTGGGCAACATAGTGAGATTCTGTCTCAATTAATATAAAAAAAAAAAGAAAAAAGAAAAATTACATTTGCAGAAGGTTTTCTATGAACACCCGATAGGCCATGGTACAATTTAGAGACATCTTACCATGTGCTGCCTCAAAGGAATCAGAAGTAGGAACAGCAAGAACATGATTTTTAAATAAACATATGTATATAAATCTAACTCTACATATGAAACATTTCTATAGGCGTATTTTAGTAGTTATCGATATAGATGTATTTGTAATGAATAGAAGTAAGAGGTATAGCTGTGTAGAGTCTTTCATTCATTCAAATGTCCAAGAACCTCCTCTATGCTGGGGAGTATATTCTGAGCCCAAGCTCTAGAGGTACAGCAATGAAGAAAACAGACTCATCCTCAAGGAGCTTATATTTAAAGAGAGGGAGACAAGTATATCATACAGAACATTAAGATGAATAGTAAAAAGTTCCATGGAAAAAAGGCAGAGTAGGCAGTACAGTGACACAGGTATAGATGTGAGCTATTATCCAAGACAGACTCTGCTAAGAACTGGGCAGTCTGAGCAGAGACTGGAAAGAGATAAGCAAGAGTGGCATGCAGACACCTGGGGGAAGGGTGCTCTGGGCACAGGGAACAGCGGGCACAATGGCCCTGGTGCCTGGACTTGAACTCTCTGGCTCAATTGATCCTCCCACATCAGCCTCCAGAACACCTGGGACTACAGGCATGTACCACTGCACCCAGCTTTTTTCTTCTTCTTTTTTTTTTTTTCTGAGACAGAGCTTGCTCTGTTTACAGGCTGGAGTCCAGTGGCAAAATCTCGGGTCACTGCAACCTCCAACTCCCTGGTTGAAGCAATTCTCCTGCGTCAGCCACCCGAGTAGCTGGGATTACAGGCATGCGCTACTATGCCCAGCTCATCTTTGTATTTTTAGTAGGGATGGGATTTCACCATGTTGGCCAGGATGGTCTTGATCTCCTGACCTCGTGATCCGCCCACCTTGGCTTCCCAAAGTACTGGGATCCCAGGTATGAACCACCACGCCTGGTCAGCTTTTTTCGTTTAGTTATCCATATTTTCCAAGGCTTTCCCCGCAACAAACATGTATTAGCTGCATAATAATGACAAATATCAACAGAAAGCCCAAGGTATTTTTTTTTTTTTTTTTGAGATGGAGTTTCAATCTTGTTGTTCAGGCTGGAGTACAGTGGCGCAATCTTGGCTCACTGCAACCTCCTCCTCCTGGGTTCAAGCAATTCTCCTTCCTCAGCCTCCCAAGTAGCTGGGATTATACGCATGCATCACCGTGCCTGGCTAATTTTTGTGTTTTAGTAGAGACAGGACTTCTCCATATTGGCCAGGCTGGTTTCGAACTCCTGACCTCAGGTGATCTACCCGGCCTCCCAAAGTGCTAGGATTACAGGAGTGAGCCACCTCACCCGGCCAAGTCCAAGGTATTAAAAGCTCTTGGCAGAATCACATGAAGGTAAGAACTCTCTGGAAAAGCTGGATCCTCTCTAAGGCACAGATTTATGCTTAGAAACCTAATTATGCAACTGATCTTTTTTTCCTCTTTACTTTGACTGGTAGGAAGCTCAGTCAAATTTGTGGTCTGCTTTTAGCAGGGATCTAGGTCTGTGGCAAGCACTTCACTATCCAATCTTCCTCCTATAGTCACCTTTTTTTTTTTTTTTTTTTTTAATAGTAATTAAGCCAGGCGCAGTGGCTCATGCCTATAATTCCAGCACTTGGGAGGCCGAGGTGGGCGGATCACCTTAGGTTGGGAGTTTGAGACCAGCCTGACCAACATGGAGAAACCCCATCTCTACTAAAAACACAAAATTAAGGCCGGGCGCGGTGGCTCAAGCCTGTAATCCCAGCACTTTGGGAGGCCGAGGCGGGTGGATCACGAGGTCAAGAGATCGAGACCATCCTGGTCAACATGGTGAAACCCCGTCTCTACTAAAAATACAAAAAATTAGCTGGGCATGGTGGTGCGTGCCTGTAATCCCAGCTACTCAGGAGGCTGAGGCAGGAGAATTGCCTGAACCCAGGAGGCGAAGGTTGTGGTGAGCCGAGATCGTGCCATTGCACTCCAGCCTGGGTAACATGAGTGAAACTCCGTCTCAAAAAAAAAAAAAAAAAAAAAACAACACAAAATTAGCTGGAGTGTAGTGGTGCAGGCCTCTAATCCCAGCTATTCAGGAGGCTGAGGCAGGAGAATGGCTTGAACCCAGGAGAAGGAGGTTGCAGTGAGCCAAGATCATACCATTGCATTCCACTCCAGCCTAGGCAATCAGAGTGAAACTTCATCTCAAAGAAAAAAATAATAATAATATATTTGTAGAGATGGATTCTCTCTATGTTGCCCCAGCTGGTCTGGAACACCTAGGCCCAAGTGATCCTCCTGCTTCAGCCTCCCAAGTAGTTGGCAATACCAGGGCACACTACCACGTCCAGCTTTCCTCTTATCTTTTATTCTTATTTTTCCTTTGCCCATTTCCCTAACCCTATCTGAGAAGTAGATATAGATATTATGCAATTATGCATCTGGGTGCCCCACACCTCGAAATTCTTCGTTGGAAAAGTGGGAATGAACAAAGCAAATAAAAAAAAAAAAACAAATAACAACAAAATCAATTCTAAATCTTCTGGAGGAAAAAAAAGAAAACAACAACAACAAAAGACTAAGATATAGACAAGAGATTCTTAATGAAGTCTTGAAAAAGAAATGTTGTTTTGGGAACTGTTGTTACTATGAGAGAGAGAGAGAATCCCCATCTCTGGGGGAATCCCAACTTTCTCATTAATGAAACATCACAGTCTAAAATGGAGCAGGGATGGTCTGGTTCATTGTGTTCTATTGTGAAGATAAAATGACCCTAAAACTTTTAAGGTAGCAGATCTCCCTGTCACAGGAGACCACAGCTAAATGAACCTCTGTGGGCTTCAGTTTCCTCATCCAAAAATGGGGTCTAGTCCAGGCACAGTGGCTCACGCCTGTAATCCAGGCAATTTGGGAGGCTGAGGCAGGCAGAACACTTAAGGTCAGGAGTTCAAGACCAGCCTGGCCAACATGGTGAAACCCTGTCTCTACTAAAAATACAAAACTTAGCCAGACACGGTGGCAGGTGCCTGTAATTCCAGCCACTTGGGAGGCTGAGGCAGGAGAATTACTTGAACCCAGGAGACAGAAGTTGTAGTGAGCCGAGATCGCACCATTACACTCCAGCCTGGGCAACAGAGGGAGAGAGACTCTGTCTCAAAAACGAACAAACAAAAAAACAAAAATGGGGTCTAGAACTTACTACTCCCACAGAATAACTGGGAGAATTATATGTTACTATACAAATGCTTAGGGCAATGCCCTGCATATAGTAAGGCTATGTCAGTGTTTATAATAATAGCAATTATGTTTACCATAACTAATAGTATTCCTGAGTACATACCTGACATTCTATATTGTTCATCTCATTTAATCTCTCCCAAAACCTTAGGAAGTAGGTTCTATTAGTGCCATGTTACAGAAGGAAAACGTTGACAAGAAGACAAGATGCCCTTGAAAGAAATCCTGCTACTGGTCCCCCTGGATGTTGGGAGAGCCTGGGCCAGTTTTCTCAAGAAAGGGAAGTGGTGCATCCGGCAGTTAGGGACAAGCTGTGAATCTCTGCTCTGCCACTAAATAGTCAAGGGGATGTCTCAGAGCCTCAGTGACTCATCCATAAAATAGGATGATATAAAAGTATAATAAGGTTGGTATAAAACATGAAATGATCTCACAAATGTAAAACCAAATGCATCAGTAACTGAAGGGTTCTTGATCAATAAATAACTGAAGGGCCTTTGATTATTTGACACATCGGAGAAGATTAACTGAAAACAAGGCAAAGATAGAAGGAGAAACTACACCCAACTGTGACAGAACTTTCCCATGAGAAGAAAACAAATCTTTAGAAAAGTGTTAAATCTCTAAAAGTCATGACATGTCTAGAAATACTTAAAGGAGAAAAAAAAAGGAGACAAGTCACCTGTCTTGAGGCAAACAAGCAAAGATAACTCAGGAGCCCTCGGGTTCATGATTAATTGCCCTACAATTTAGGGATTTCATTTAGAATCAAATAACTAAAATGCCTTACATATCTGCTAGATCTGTTACCAAACTCCAGATGGATTAATCATAGACCAAATCCCCCTGACCTTTCCAAAAAAATTAAAAAGCTGCAGGGCATAGTGGCTCACACCTGCAATCCAGCACTTTGGAAAGCCGAGGAGCGGGGGATCACGAGGTCAGGAGATCGAAAACATCCTGGCCAACATGGTGAAACCCCATCTCTACTAAAAATACAAAAATTAGCCAAGTGTGGTAGCGCGCTCCTGTAGTCCCAGCTACTTGGGAGGCTGGGGCAGGAGAATCGCTTGAACCCAGGAGGTGGAGGTTGCAGTGAGCCGAGATCTCGCCATTGCACCAGGCAACAGAGCTAGACTCCATCTCAAAAGAAAAAAAAAAATTAAAAAGTAATTTAACTCCATTCACAGCAAGGGAAATCCCCAAAACTCTTAGTTGGCCCAACCTAAAAGTGAAACTGCAGCTGCCTTATCTCCATGCTGGATCTGTTTTCTCTTCAGCTTGAGTTTCATGCTGGCTTCTTGGAGACAGCAGGAGGGGTTAGTGATGCATTTTAATATTGGGCTGGGCAAGTCAGAAATTAGGGAGTAGTGTTTGCAGACTCATAAAAGTGATGCCTCTTTCCAAAACCATGTAAGCTAACCTGTCAAATCATCCACTAGTCTGCATTATCCAGTCTACCCTTCCTGCACTGGCAGCCTAGATCATTGAGGTCTTGGATACAGCAGGTGCCCTATGACTATATGAATGGATGAGTGAATGATGGGTGGAGAGATGATAGGCGGAAGGAAAGGGCCCCCTGGCCACCTAAGGTCTCCTCTCCAAATACACAGGAATCCCTCCTCCACCACTGAGTTGCTGCTGTTTGTTACACATCTTGCATATTGTGTTTGCTCATATTTGCTTCTCCAAGAACACACAGGGAGTTTGCAGGCCTCAACTTCATTTCCCTTCACCTCTGCCTTGATAGACTCTGAGATTGGCTCCCATTTTATTTTTATTTGAGATGGAGTCTCACACTATCGTCCAGGCTGGAGTGCAATGGTGCAATCTCAGCTCGCTGCAACCTCTGCCTCCCAGTTCAAGTGATTCTCCTGCTTCAGCCTCCCAAGTAGCTGAGACTAAAAGGCGCCTGCCACCATGCCTGGCTAATTTTTGTATTTTTAGTAGAGACAGGGTTTCATCATGTTGGCCAAGCTGCTCTCGAACCCCTGACCTCAGGTGATCCACCCGCCTTGGCCTCCCAAAGTGCTGAGGTTACAGGCATGGGCTGCCATGCCCGGCTGGCTCCCATTTTAGTCTGGTAATTCTGCTCAGAGTTAGCCCTAAAAGTCCTCTAGGAAGACTTCTCGGAGAAATCTGATGAAAGCTGTGGACATGCTGATCCAACACCCTCACTCACACCACCCCTCACCCCTACCAGCAGCTTTGTCTACAACTTTGGATGGCTTCATAGCCCATCCTCCACCAAGCCCAACCAAGAATCATTTTTTTTAAAAAGTAAACAAAAAAACATTAAATCTCAAATCTTTTGATTCAAAAACCTCTGGGAGGGAAAGCCCCTCAAAGTCTGTATGTTTTAGCTCTCCATATGACCCCCCAGCTCTAGCCCAGGTTTGGAAACCTGCTCTGGCCCAGCTTGCACCTGTAGTGGGATCCAGGGACCACTAGTTCCAGCACACAATGGGCTTATTTTAAAATGCAGATTCACCCTAGACTTAAATATCAGGATCTTTAGGGCTGTGGTCTGCACTTACAGTTAGTTTTGCAGGCGGTTTTGAAGCACATTAAAGACAGAGAACGGAGGCCGGACTTGGTGGCTCACGCCTGTAATTCCAGCACTTTGGGAGGCCAAGGTGGGCAGATCACAAGGTCAGGAGTTCTAGGCCAGCCTGAACAACATGGTGAAACCCCATCTCTACTAAAAATTCACTACTCAGGAGGCTGAGGCAGGAGAATTGCTTGAAACTGGGAGGCAGAGGTTGCAGTGAGCCGAGGTCGTGCCACTACACTCTAGCCTGGGCAACAGAGTGAGACTGCATCTCAAAAAAAAAGGAGAGAGAGAGAACTGTTTCCTTGGACTTCACAGGGTTAAAATGTCAGACAGGCCAAAGACCTGTAAACAACTGCCAATAAACTAATCAGCATTTCAAATAAGGGAGCAGGTACCAAGGTCCACATTCCCAGAAGTGGGGGAAGAGGGCAGAGGGCCAGAGACCCCTCCTCAAATTTCTTCTTCCCTCCCCTACTTCCAGCTCCTTTACCCCTCCCTCCTCTGGGCAGTCCTCAGCTTTCCTCAACTGCCTCAGCAGTTGCCTCTGCCAAGCCCCTTATTCCCTTCCCTAAACCTCAGTCTCTTCACTTGAAAGTAGGAAGGAGGCTAGGACTGTGGCCATAGGGGCATTTGAGGTGTAAACCCACTCCCAAAACTCCTGTCCCATTTTCCCAGCTGAACCTGGACTTCTTCCCCCAGTACTTTCACCAGGCATTCTCCGGGATCTGCAGGCTGTGTTTGTTTCCCCCCTCCCGTCTCCCACTATAATGTGAATTCCACACATTGCAGGGGGTGGGGATTTTCTTCTGGCACAGGGTTGGCTCAATAGCCAAGAGAGAGTTGGAGTTTTGGGCTCAGTGCCTGGCTGGTACTAAGCACTCAAAACAGGAATAGCTGTCACCATAATTTCTCCTCAGTGTAAAAAGCAGGGGAATTGAATGCTTTAAATTAAGCTACTTTTTACAATTGAGTTATCTTCAGGAAGCAAATAGCCTTGGTGGGGGGAAGAGAGGAATCAAATTTTTAAAGGTCCCTTACTACTTAAAAAGATGGCCAGAGAGATCGTCTAAGCTCAGCTGGTTTAGGCTTGCTTTTTTTTTTTTTTTTTTTTTTTTTTTTTTTTTTTTTTTTTTTTTTTGAGACGGAGTTTTACTCTTGTTACCCAGGCTGGAGTGCAAGTGGTGCTCACTCTTGGTTCACTGCAACCTCCACCTCCCGGGTTCAAGTGATTCTCCTGCCTCAGCTTCCCGAGTAGTTGGGATTACAGGCACCCACCATGAGGTCTGGCTAATTTTTGTATCTTTAATAGATATGGGGTTTTACCATGTTGGCCAGGCTGGTCTCAAACTCCTGACTTCAGGTGATCCTCCAGCCTTGGCCTCCTAAAGTGCTGGGATTACATGCATGATCCACAGCCCCTGAACTGTTTTTTCGTTTGTTTGTTTTGGGAAGAGCAAAATGTGATTGAAAAAATAGTGTCGTTTTAGGAATCTGGCCTCCTCCTCTCCATTGTAATGCACCCCCTCCCTGCGAAAGTCCTCAAAAGACAGAGATAAGCTACCTCCACTGGGGGTTGCGGGGTGACCCTGCAATCTAATCCTCTCGAAGCAAAGGGTCCCTCATCAAACTACTGAGTGCCAGCTCCTGCCAGGCTTAATGCTAGGGGCTGTAAATACTTCCCAAGTGCCCAGCCTAGCTGGGGAGTTTAAAGGAACTCAGGGGATCCCAACTGGTGAAGGGAAGGGGTGGGACATATGCTGACACAGGTCCTGGGGATAAAGATCAGAGAAGGCTTCCTGGAAGTAGCAACTATGAAGCTGGCCATGAGAGAGAAGTAAGCCAGGTAGGGAACACCGGGAGATATCAGAGGGGTCACAATATGCCAGAGCCAGGAGCACCATTGGGAATGCCAGTCCATGGCCCCACCCTGGGCCAAGTGGAACAGAAGCCCAGGAGAGGCCCATGCCTCTGTACTCAGCTCAGAACCTGAGCAGGCAGGCCAGTGCCCACACTATTAACCACTGGCTCCACTGCCCACAATGGAGAGTGGAGGCAGGGCTGGCGGGAGGAGGCAGCCAGTGGATCTGGGCTAAAGGGCCAGGGGAGTCCCAAGTAAAAGACTAAGTCCTGGTGATGGGTACAAGGCCCTCCACATGCTGCCATCCCCCTCTGCCCTCTCCCAGCCCCCTCTGCCCTCTGCCAGCCCCTGCCCCTTGATCACTGACCTTGCCCTTCTGCTCAGTATCAGAGGTGTGTCTTTGCTGTTCCCTCTGTCTAGAACACCCTTCCCTACCTAGTCACATGGTCTGATCCTTCACCTCTCTTGGGTCTTTGCTCAAATGTCTCCCTTCAGCAAGCCCTTCTCAGATCACCCCAGTACTTTCCAGCAATGCTCCTTTCCGATTCATCTTTCCTATACACCTGTCTCCACCCAACAGCCTAAATGTTTTGCACATTGGTTATGTTTATTGCCTGTTCCCTCCAATACCCAATAATACAAATTCCATGAGAGGGGACATTCGTATGTGTCTGGGTCTCTGCTGTGACCCCACTCAGAACAGTGCTTGGCACATAACAGCCCTCAGTCATTACTGAACAAATGAATGGAGGATGGACACATGGATGGACAGGATGGGTGGTGTCATTTGCTGAGAAGTAAGCTTGAGGAGGAGGGGATTTGGGGTAAACATCTAAGGGGTGGGGGAGGAGGGTATGGGATAGCCCAGTGGGGCTGCTCCAGGCCTGATGCCACAAGCCTGAACCACTCAGGTCTGCCTCAGGGAGGGAGAGGGTGGAGGACCAGCTGTGGGTTCTCCAGGTTCAGGAGCTGGGAAGCTTGCTAGCCTGCAGGCCAAAGGGCCCCACCCGCCATCCACATTATTGTCCTTCTGCAGTCCTGCTAGGCTCTGTTGGGCCCTATCTGCCTCAAAGGCCTGGCAGGAAGAGGCAATGGGGGAGTTTTTTCACAGCCCCTACTCTCCCCTGTGTGACTCTAGGACCGGAAGCTCAGTTTCACTTGACCTATCTGAGTCACCATCCAAATATGCCATCTGGCATATTCCTTTCCCCTGCTCTCTGCACAGGAGGTCCTGCCCCCTTCCCTCTAGGCTTGTGGCATCCCCTTCTCAGCGAACAACAGAGGCTGAGAGTCTCCCCATCTTCCTGCTCACAGGCCATCCCACATCCCAGACTCCCCCTGGCCTCCTCACCACGGGGAAGCTCCACCAGCTGGTCCAGCCCCCACAGTCCCACCCCACCTGGATTCTGAATGAGCCCATTGTCTGATGACTTGGCATCCCAGCATTTCCATCACCCCTGGGTCATCTCCAAACTCCTGGAGACAAGGCTGGTAACTGACACAGAGCACACAGGAGGCACTCGGCACACTGTGCCAAGGAGAACTAAACCTCAAGGTGTGTGTGGTGGTCTGTGATATTCTTAATGAACACACCTTGCCCAGGTTAAAGAGAAAGAATGAGGGGAAACAGTTCCATGAACCAACAGCCAAGATTCTCCAAGGCCTGTTACAAAGGAGGGGCAGGAGACGGTTGGTTATACTTTACAAGACAATTCATATTCCCATCTGTGGAAAACTGAATTTAAAAAACCTAGCCAGGCACAGTGGTAAAGGGGATTTAGGGGCTGCATGGGTGGACCTTGACATGAGGCTCCTTCCTAGGCCCTAGTGATGGATCTAGAATGGGAATATTCTCAGAAATAGAGTCCCTGAGCACGAGAGGCGTAAAAGCCAGCCAGGGCAGGACACATACCTTTTCCTTCCCAGCTCCCCTAGCTGTGGAACTCTAGGTAAGTGAACAGCCTCCAGAAGCTTCTGTTTATAATCTGAAAATAGAATTGCCAGGCTGGGCTCGGTGGCTCACGCCTGTAATCCTAGCACTTTGGGAGGCCAAGGTGGGTGGATCACCTGAGGTCAAGAGTTCGAGACCAGCTCGGCCAACATGGTGAAACCCTGCCTCCACTAAAAATACAAAAATTAGCTGGGCATGGTGGCACTAGCCTGTAATCCCAGCTAGTCGGCTGGGGAAGGAGATGTGCTTGAACCTGGGAGGCAGAGGTTGCAGTGAGCCACGATCGTGCCACTGTGCTCCAACCTGGGTGACAGAGTGAGACTGTCTTAAAAAAAAAAAATTAAGACTCAAAATACAAGCTCTGAAACATCCAACGTCAAGAAGAAGAGGGTTTGGTTTTTTTGTTTATTTGTTTGAGACAGTGTCTTATTTTGCTCCCCAAGCTGGAGTGCAGTGGCACAAATACAGCTCACTGCAGCCTCAACTTCCTGAACCCAAAGGATCTGCCCGCCTCAGCCTCCCGTGAAGCTAGGATCACAGGTGTGTGCCACCATGCCTAATTGTTCTGTGTGCAGAGACAGGGTCTCACTTTGTTGCCCAATCTGGCCTTCAACTTCTGGGCTCAAGTGATCCTCCTACAATGACCTTCCAAAGTACTGGATTACAGGTGTGAGCCACTGCACCTGGCCTCTTTAAATGCAGACTTGAGACAAGAAGGCAAAGTTATAGGAAATACAACCACAAATTCTATTTTCTCCAGAAAGTTTAGTCATAATTATAAGCCTGGGAGTTGGGGTGGTAATGAAACCAGCCACATGGACATCACCAAGCAGCTGTCATTTCTCAAAAACCTGGTAGCACGAAGCTAACAGGGAAGAGATCTAGGGCTAGTAACTCCTGGGACTTATGAGTAAGAGCCGGTGCCTGGAGTACCTGTCACCATAGAGGGTGATGTCACAGCTGATTCAATCTGATATTGAAAAACCTCACCAGGAGAGGCCTTTCAATGTTGGTGACTCAGGGCCCCACCCGACCTACCCATAAATAAGTCCCCAGGTGTTTGTCTCACTGCTGATTCAAGGGATGATGTTTTCCAATAGGAAAGCCACAACGTTTCCCACAAACAAGCTGGACATCTTATTCCCTTTTCAAACACTCCCACATAGTCTTGGTGGAGAATTTGTTGGGGAGGAAGCCTCGTACTGAAATCCAGGTTTCACTGTAAGTAGCAGGTCCTAGGAACACTGGTATATATGCACCCCCAAAAAAGAAAAAGAAAATCTCCCCAAGAGGTCACGATGCCTGTTTAGGACAATCTCATCCCTCCTCAATAAGAATCTTTAGAAAACTCAGCTGGCACAGTGGCTAATGTCTGTAATCCCGTAAACTTTGGGAGGCCAAGAAGGGTGGACCACCTAGGGTCAGGAGTTGGAGACCAGCCTGGCCAACATGGTGAAACCCTGTCTCCACTAAAAATACAAAAATTAGCCGGGCATGGCGGCATGTGCCTGTAATCCCAGCTACTCAAGAGGCTGAGGCAGGAGAATCGCTTGAACCTGGGAGGCGGAGGTCGCACTGAGCTGAGATCGTGCCACTACACTCCACCCTGGGCAACAGAGCAAGACTCTGTCTCAAAAAAAATCTTTAGAAAACTCCACTAGAGCAATATTCCTCTTGGACCACATGCCGAGTGGGTGGGGGTGCTTGGAATGAGCATTATTTCCTGGTTTGAATCTAATACCCTTTAAAGGAGAAGTTCCGGAAGTGGCAGGTCAAAAGAGAAATAAACAAACAATAAAGGAGCTGTGACAACGAGTCCTTAGGATTCCTTCTCTAGAAAATGCCTGGCCTGGCCGGGCGGGTGTGGTGGCTTAGACCTGTAATCCTAGCACTTTGGGAGGCCAAGGCAGTAATACTGCTTACGCTCAGGAGTTCAAGACTAGCCTGGGAAACATAACAAGACCCTGTCTCTATTTTTAACAAAAATTTTAAAAATTAAATTAAAAAGAAAAATGCCTGGCCAGAGAACAGTCTTTTTCAATGAATACCGGCTTGAATATAGAAGTCCAGTCCCTTCAAGACACAGTCCAATTATTATTATTTTTTTTTTTTTTGAGACTGAATCTCACCCTGTTGCCCAGGCTGGAGTACAGTGGTGCAATCATGGCTCACTGCAGCTTCAACCTCCCAGCTCAAGTGATCCTCCCACCCCAGCCTCCCAGGTAGCTGGCCCTACAGGTATATGCCACCATACCCAGCTAATTTTTGCATTTTTTGTAGAGACGGGCTTCTCGCTATCATGGCCAGGCTGGTCTTGAACTCCAGGGCTCAAGAGATCTGCCTGCATTGGCCTAGGATTACAATCATAAACCACCACACCCAGCTGACACAGTTCAATTCTAACACCTACTGAGTATCTCACTTCTTCATCTTCACACAAATGCCAGTCTTCTTAGTGATGACTGCCCCTGAATTTCTCCTCCCCAATGCATAGTTTTTATCACCCTTCCTGCTCTGTATTATTCTTTCTTCCATAGATCACCATCTACCTGTCCCCTCCAATTAGAAGAGAAACTCCATGAGGACAGGGGTTTTTCTCTGTTTGGGCCCTGCTACATCCCCAATGCCTAGCAGAGGGCTTGGCAAGTGCTCAGCATAAATTCACTCAGCGAATGGACAGGCAGATGCCTCTGTCACCCAAGACCTTCAGAGAAGGAATGATCCATCCCTTTCACCTGACCGCTCATAGACTGCCATGTTAATTGCCTTTTCCTGCTGTAAAGAGCACAGTCTTTGGAGTCCAACAGCCACCGGATACACAGCCAGGCTCTCCCACTTCCTGTATGCATGACACACTCGGGCGAATGAAAGTTATAGGAGATGGCATAGGGGAAGAGTTCAACATACAGAAAGCACCAGTCAATACATTGTTGCTTATGATCATAATAGAGAATGCAACAACAAATACTTTTTTGTGAGATGGGGTTCTCACTCTGTCACCCAGCCTGGAGTGCAGGGACACAATCACAGCTCACTGCAGCCTTGACTTCTGTGGTCTCAAGTGGCCCTCCCACCTCAGCCTCCGAGGTAGCTGGGACTACCAGCTCATGCCACCAGGCCTGGCTAATTTTTAAAAATCTTTTGTAGAAACAGGGTCTCCCTATGTTGCCCAGGCTGCTCTTGAACTCCTGGGCTCAAGGGATCCTCCCACCTTAGCCTTCCAAAATGCTGGGATTACAGGCAGGAGCCACCATGCCCCGCTGAATAATTGTCTCAATTATTGCATGGGACATACTTATACTAAATATTAGCCATTGTTTATCTGAAAGTTAAATGTAACTGAGAGTCCTGTATTTTTATTTGCTAAATCTAGCAACACTAACCATTAGGCAGTTACCCTCCTGAAGGCAGCAGGGTGGTCTAGGTTACAAAAAGATTTACAAGATATTGTCCTATAGTACTCTCTCAATGAGCATTTATTGATCAGATGGATTTTGAAGCCACTATATTTTTATCTTGGCCGAGATCTGATTAAGCAGGGCTTGCTTTTTGCTTTTTTTTTTTTTTTTTGGAGACACAGTCTCACTCTGTCACCCAGGCTAGAATGCCTGGTGGCGCAATCTGCAACCTCCCCACCCAGGTTCAAGTGCCTTGGCCTCCCAAAGTGCTGGGAATACAGGCATGAGCCACCGTACCCAGCCAGCCTTGCATTTTTGTCTTTGAGCTTTTTGCATCTCTCATTGAACTCTTTCCAGGGTCCTGTGCACTGAAGAATTGGAAGAACGGACACTGGTTCTTGAACAATTCATGGATCTGAAGGATGCTGGAGACACCCAGGGGGAAGGTGTTGCGTGTATCTTGGAGCCTTGCTTAAGGAAGGTGTCACCCAGACAATAGGAAACCAAACAGATGGCTCTGGCAGGCTCAGATGTCTGCCTAGATTTTGATCTGGTGCTTCCTTACACCCAGCAGTGTGGAGCAGAAATGGCTCATCTGACCTTTAGAGTCCAGACTGCAAGCTGTTTTGTGACAAGACAATTAGGTAAGGTTACATCAGGGATGTGCAGGGCTCAGAGAAACTGGGGAGTGCCAAGCAGAGGCACACGCCCTGAGAACACCCCTCTTCCCAGCGGCCTCCTCTGTGGCTGATACATAAAGCCCGGTCTTTTCTTTAAGACAAAAAAATCACTACGGTGAAATATTCTCTAGAAAGCGAGATCTGTATAGACTCATCTATATTAAATACATTTCTGAAGATTCTTATTCATTCATTCCTTCCGATATTTATTAAGACCTTATTATGTACCAAGCACTAGTCTAGCTGCAATACAGCCCAAGTACAAAACAAAAGACAAAAATCCCTGGCCTCCTATATCTTCTCTTCTAGTGGGAGGAGACAGAAAGTGAACAGGAGAAATAAGTGAAATACATAGTGTGTTAGACAGTGAAAAGTTCTAGAGGAAAATTAAGCAAAAGAGATGGGGAGGGCAGAGGGCAAGGTTTACTGTCATAAATAGGGGGTCCAGATCAGGCATGAGCCAGAAATCTCAGCACTTTGGGAGGCTGAAGCAGGTAGATCACTAGAGGTCAGGAGTTCAAGACCAGCCTGGTCAACATGGTGAAACCCCATCTCTACTAAAAATACAAAAATTAGCTGGGCATGGTGGTGGGTGCCTGTAATGCCCGCTACTCTGGAGGCTGAGGCATAAGAATCGCTTGAACCTGGAGGCAGAGGTTGCAGTGAGCCGAGATGGTGCCATTGCATTCCAGCCCGGGCAGCAAGAGCAGAGCTCCTTCTCAAAAAATAAAATAAAATAAAAATAAAAAGAGAGAAGGTGCACAGGCATGCCTGAATGCCAAACCACAGAAGCAGGTGCTCTTCTTCATGAACTTGCCCAGGTAAAATAAATCTGAAAGGTTTTTGGCTTGTTACAAGCTCTCCTAATTACAAAGCCAGCTAATTATTATCTAGAGCTAGGCCAATTACCTCATGGGGTCCTAAGCTGGCCACCATTTATGATCTTGCTCATGTGGAGCAGGTTAAGCCCTTCTAGGTAGGCCCCATTAGGTCCCAGTAGTAACTTTCCCCTTTCAGCAGCAAGAGCCACACCCAGGTGCTTGCCTGGCCCAAGCACCTTGAGAGATCTCATGTGGAACAAGAGTTTCTTTCTTTCTTTTTTTTTTTTTTTTTAACTTAAAGACGGGGTTTCACCATGTTGGTCAGGCTGGTCTTGAACTCCCGACCTCAGGTGATCCGCCTGCCTTGGCCTCCAAAGTGCTTGGATTACAGGCGTGAGCCACCATGCCCGGCCCGGAACAAGAGTTTCTTTAGGACAGTTTCCCTGTCCCCACCCTGCCAAGTCTTGAAGACCAATACAAGTAGATTTTCTGGGACTCAGAGAGTTGAAAGAGACCAAAAGGAAGCGAGTGCTGTTCTGCTAGCATTTATTTGGAAGTGAAGGTCAAGAGGGAAACAGGCTGAAGCCGCCCATAAGCAAAAGACAAAAGAGGCATTCCAAAGGCCAAATAAACAAACAAAAAACACGAATTCTAGCATCACAAATAAAATTAGTGAGAGGCAGGCCGGGTCTGGTGGCTCACACCTGTAATCCCAGCACTTTGAGAGGCCAAGATGGGAGGATTACTGGAGCCCAGGAGTTCAAGGTGATAGTGAGCTGTGATGGCGCCACTGTACTCCAGCCTGAGCAGCAGAGCAAGACTCTGTATGTGTGTGTGTACACACATACACACACATACAATAAATGAGATGCAAAAGGTATAATGACAGCTTCTCCAAAGAGAGAGACGGAATTTGTTTCCCTTAGAATGGTGAATCAAGGCGGGGCATGATGGTTACACCTGTAATCCCAGCACTCTGGGAGGCCAAGGCAGATGGATCACCTGAGGTTGGGAGTTCAAGACCAGCCTGACCAAGATGGAGAAACCCCCATCTCTACTAAAAATTCAAAAAAAATTAGGCAGGTGTGGAGGTGCATGCCTGTAATCCCAGCTACTTGGGAGTCTGAGGCAGGAGAATCACTTGGACCTGGGAGGCAGAGGTTGCTGTGAGCCGAGATTGCGCCACTGCACTCCAGCCTGAGCAACAAGAGCAAAACTCCATCTCAAAAACAAAAAAAAAAAAAAAGAAAAGAAAGGTGAATCAAGTCTCACTGGAGGTGCTGAGTTTGGCAACAGGGTAGGAGAGGAAACTGGATGAGAGATCTGGTTTCGGAAGACGAAAGGCCTGGGCTGCAGCCCCAGCACTGTCATTACGTGTCATGGTGACTTGGGGCAAGCAGTGCAACCTCTCTAAGCCTGATTCCTCTTCTAGAGTAGGGGATGATGACAGTTCCCACCTTGAGCCATAGTGAGAATTAACTGTCAAGTCTGCAAGGTGGCTGGCAGGACCATTCTCTAACCCTGTGCAAATGGATACAAATATTTGTCTTTCATCTGTTGACCACCTTCCAGTAAACACTCTCCAAATAAACACCTTCTATCATTTAATCCTCCAGCCTGTGAAGTCTCTGAAAACTCTGTATCTATTGACAGAAGATTAAGGAAAAAAGACCACTATACTATACAAATCCTTCTTTAAACTGGCACTTCACATTCTTCCAAGCTCAGAGCTGACATTCTCAAATACCTCTTTGATAACTCCACTTCTGGGTCCTTCAGGTACTCAAACTCAACATATTCCTCACCAAGAACTAATTTTCCTCCCCCAACTTGTTCCTCTCTCTCCTGTTTCCAGTGTTGGTGCAAAGGAACATTCTAGAAGCTGCTGGCATTTACTTCTTGTTTAGAACCACTTAGGTGCTGGAAACCTTCCCCCAAATCAAAACTGTCTTATTGGTCAGGTGCAATCGCTCATGCCTGTAATCCCAGCACTTTGGGAGGCCAAGGCGGGTGGCCTGCTTGAGCCCAGGAATTTGAGACCAACCAGCCTTGCCAATATGATGAAACCCTGTCTCTACTAAAAATACAAAAATTAGCCAGGTGTGGCAGCATGCACCTGTAGTCTCAGCTACTTGGGAGGCTGAGGCAGGAGAATCACTTGAACTGGGAGGTAGAGGTTGCAGCGAGCTGAGATTGCGCCACTGCACTCCAGCCTGGGCAACAGAGCAAGACTCGGTCTAAGGAAGATATGTGTGGAGAGAAAGAGAACATACAGATATATTGTTGGGAGAAAAACAAGGTACAGAGCAGTGCTGTCATACGCTGTTTTGTGTATAAAGATCATATGTTAAAATGTATGTTTATCTAAAAGTTATATGATGTTTCATGTGATTAAATTCTAAGAAAATGTTAAAAAAAAAAAAAGGATCATATGTGATGAATTTACACTGGCATAATGAAACAAGACTACGTTTGCATTTTCCGTAAGGAAACCCTGAAAAGAATACACAAGAGACTATTGAAATCAATTCCCTGTGCCCTGGGGAAGAACTAGGTGAAGAGTGGATTGGGGTGGGAAGGAGACTTCACTGTCTGCCAAATAGACATATATATAAGCTTTTTCATATATATATAAAGATATGTATTTAAACTTATGTTTTACCTGAGTGATTAATTTGCCCATGAGAGAAAACCCTCCATGACCCACGGCCCAAGGCCCAGAGATAACCTGGCCCAGCTGCCTCTGCAGCCTTATCCTGGGACTCTCCACCTCTAGTCTTCTGCTTCCATGACCCGGCCACACCTTTGGGCACCTCACTTCCTCCTCCTGGAGGGCCCTTTCTCTTTGCTTGCATGGCTGACGCTGTCTTACTCATCAAGGCCCAGCAAGTGAAACTGACCACTCATGGCATCCTCTGAACACATTCTCACTCCAATGGCAATCTCAGAGCCTACTCGTGTTACCTACTGAGAGGTCTCTCTCAGAGCTTTTCTGGAATCTCCCTGAGGGCAGGGGTGAGTCTTATGCCTAGGTGCACTGGCTACTTCTCTGGGTCCCCCACTTCCACACCCATCCACCTCATTTCTTTTATATTTAGTAGAGATGGGATTTCACCATGTTGGTCAGGCTGATCTCAAACTCCTGACCTCAAGTGATCTGCCTACCTCGGCCTCCCAAAGTGCTGGGATTACAGGCGTGAGCCATGGCACCCAGACTTGCATCCACCCCCATTTGCACCCACAGAGTTCTCAATCCTGGGCATGGCAGAAGCACCAGCCTCATCCCTCCTTGATCAAGGGTGTGCCCTGGGATCCCTGGCCTCTGGCTGGAAAACCAGGTACCCACATCCTGGCTGGTATTTACTTATCAAACATCTAGCCCCGGGGGTTGTCCAGGGAAATGCATTGGGTGGCAGCAGATAGCTGAGGAGCATTTATTTATTTATTTTTGTGACAGAATCTCACTCTGTCACCCAGGCTGGAGTGCAGTGACACGATCTCGGCTCACTGCATCCTCTGCCTCCCAAGTTCAAGTGATTCTCCTGCCTCAGCCTCCCAAGTAGCTGGGATTACAGGCATTACAGGCACATGCCACCATGCCCAGCTAATTTTTGTATTTTTAGTAGAGATGGGGTTTCACCATGTTGGTCAGGATGTTCTCGAGCTCCTGACCCTGTGATGCGACCACCTGGGCCTCCCAAAGTGCTGGGATTACAGGCATGAGCCGCCACACTTGGCCTGAAGAGCTTTTAAAAATGTCAAGTTCAAGGCTGGGCATGGTGGATGATGCCTGCAATCTCAGCACTTTGGGAGGCCAAGGCATGTGGATCACTTGAGGTCAGGAGTTTCAGACCAGCCCGGCCAAGATGGTGAAACTCTCTACAAAGATACAAAAAAATGGCCGGGGGTGGTGGCTCAGTCTTGTAATCACAGCACTTTGGGAGGCCGAGGCGGGCAGATCACGAGGTCAAGAGATCGAGACCATCCTGGTCATGGTGAAACCCCGTCTCTACTAAAAATATAAAAATTGCCGGGCGCGGTGGCTCAAGCCTGTAATCCCAGCACTTTGGGAGGCCGAGGTGGGTGGATCATGAGGTCAAGAGATCGAGACCATCCTGGTCAACATGGTGAAACCCCGTCTCTACTAAAAATACAAAAAATTAGCTGGG
>NW_022436955.1:12304411-12325502 GCF_009761245.1 Sapajus apella | reverse complement strand
AAAAATTAGCTGGGCATAGTGGCAGGTGCCTGTAATCCCAGCTACTTAGGAGGCTGAGGCAAGAGCATTGCTTGAACCTGGGAGGTGGAGGTTTCAGCGAGCTGAGATTGCACCACTGTACTCCAGCCTGGGCGAAAAGGCAAGACTGTCTCAAAAAAAAAAAAAAAAAAGTTCAGACCTCGAACCTCAGAGACAGGCTCTCAGTGAATCTGCAAGAGGGCAAGTCTTGCAGATGAAGTACTCCAGGTGATCTGATTTTTAGCCACAAGGGTCTCAGGGGCTGGGACAGAGTGTTTTTGGCAGCAGAACAGACAAGTATTCTTAGGCATGCGTATCACGAAATACTTTTTTTTTGAGGCAAGGTCTCTCTTTATCAATCACCCAAGCTGGAGTGCCATGGTGCAATCATGCCTTACCGCAGCCTCAACCTCCTGGACTTCAAGCAATCTTCCTATCTCAGCCTCCCAAGTAGCTGGGAGTACATGCACATGCCATGACACTCAGCAAATATTTGCATTTTTTGTAGCTAGGACCACAGTTACAGGCCACCATGTCAGGCTACATTTTTTTTTTTTTTTAATTTTTGTAGAGACAGGGGTCTCACCATGTTGCTCAGGCTGTCTCAACCTCCTAGGCTCAAGTGATCCTGCAGCCTCAGCCTTCCAAAGCACTGTGAGCCACGGGATCTGGCCTGAAATACTTTTAAAAGCCAAGCAGAAGCTGACAAGTTCGAGATCATCCTGACTCTCCCAGCCTAGCTGCTCCTTGCCCCATTCTTCCCACCCCAGTTCTACACAACCTCCATGGGCAGGTCCCCTTTCCTAAGCCATGGCAAACCTGTTCCTGTCCACCCTGAGCACCCTGCACAGCTGCAAGCAAGAAAACGCCAGCTTCTTCCTAACAAAGGCACTAGGCTTAGTCATTGTTTGCAGTGTACTGTTTGCTTAACACAGAAACAGGCAGGGTGAGGAAACTGGTTTGGCTGGTTTGCTGGGCGAGGGGGAGTGCAGGGGATCTTTGATCCAAAGGTAAAACCTGGGAGACTCTTAACACAGACGGCACCAAGTCCTCCAGGGACTCTAATGTTTAATATTCACTGAACACTTGACACACTGTCCTATGGTGTTTCCATACTATTATGCTCATTTTACAGAGAGGGAAACTAAGTCCTCAGCTGATGTTCCGAGGCTGGAAAGGGATGCTGGATTTAAATCTAGGCAGTCTGACTCAAGAACCTTCTAAATTTGGAGGAGATGCCGCACAAACCTTGGGCAGAATTGGAGGATTGGAGGCAGGAAAGAGGAAGGAAGGAGGAAGATGAAAAGTGCAGAAAAGAAGGTGGCCCGGGCCGGGCGCGGTGGCTCACGCCTGTAACCCCAGCACTTTGGGAGGCCGAGGCGGGTGGATCACGAGGTCAAGAGATCGAGACCATCCTGGTCAAAATGGTGAAATCCCGTCTCTACTTAAAAAATACAAAAAATTAGCTGGGCATGGTGGCGCGTGCCTGTAATCCCAGCTGCTCAGGAAGCTGAGGCAGGAGAATTGCCTGAACCCAGGAGGCAGAGGTTGCGGTGAGCCGAGATTGCGCCATTGCACTCCAGCCTGGGTAACAAGAGCGAAACTCCGACTCAAAAAAAAAAAAAAAAAAAAAAAGAAGGTGGCCCAAAGCCCCCCAAGAGTAACAAGAACCAGCTGGGGCACTGGGATCCCTGGCCTAGGGCAACTTACATTAACAAAGAGGAGAGAGAAAAAGAGATAGACAGCTAGAAATAGAGATGGGGTTAGAGATTAGGATAGAGATAAAGATCAAGCCAGCGAGAGAGCACGTACCACAGATTTTTTTATTGACCAAAAGTGGAAAATATTTTAAAATGACTATATTTCCTCCTGTTTCCAGATTCAGGTTTGAGGACTCCCTCTCTGCCCTCCACAGTAGTCCAGAGGGACGCTCAGAGCACAGTATGCCCAGGACACACAGAGCATAACGGAAGGTTTTAACAGAACAAATTCTTCCCTGCTTATTTACAATCAACCTTAAGGGCTGGACAAAGTCCAGAGACTTTGAGAGGGAAAAGCATCAGCCAAGATAGTGATTTATTCATGTGTTCATTCATTTGCTCAAAATCACGTTGAGAGTTTACTGTGTCCCTGAGAAATATCAGCCACTGTTGAAATTACTCTGTTTTCTCTCTTTACATTCCTTCCCACTCGCATGTATGCTCCATCCAATCTGCCATAACCTCAGGTTCTAGCCTGGTGCTAATACACAATAGGCACTCACCTTTGTGAACTAAATGAATGAATATGCATACATAATTTTCATAATAGATCAATAAGCATTGCTGCCCCATTTTATAGGTGGGGAAATTGAGGCTTATAGAAGTAAAGTGACTTATCCAAAGTCACATAGCTAGTGGCTAAAATTCAAACCTGGCTTTCCTGTGCTTCTTGCTGAAGGATCCCAAACAGCCGTTGTGGAACAATTTCATTCTCCTCCTTGAAAGCCTTGTGCCCTCAAAGGAGATGGGGTTGAGGCAGAATAGAAGCACAGTAAGAGGCCGGGCACGGTGGCTCACGCCTATACTCCCAGCACTTTGAGAGGCTGAGGCAGGCAGATCACTTTGAGCTCAGGAGTTCAAGAACAGCTTGAACAACATGGTGAAACCCCAAATCTAGTAAAAACACAAAAATTAGCTGGGCGTGCTTGTGCACACCTGTAATCCCAGCTACTCGGGAGGCTGAGGCTGGAAAATTGCTTGATTGTGGGAGGCAGAGGATGCCGTGAGCCGGAATTGAACCTCTACACTCCAGCCTGAGCAACAGCGACATGTCATCTCAAAAAAAAAAAGAGAAAGAAACCCAGCAAGGATTGGATTGGGACAGGTGCCTCTCAGGGATTTTAGGGTTTGGGCAGCTTCTGGGAAACAGGAGAGCTTCAGCCTCTGACTTATCTGGGGCTACCTTGGAAGGGAATGTGTAACAGACACCAAGGTGAGCATTTAAGAAGAAAAGCCTCACCCAGTAAAAACCCCTGGAGAGCAAACAGGAAATTCCATAACCACCTGGCAGAGAGGGGCAGGCAGGGCTCTACTGGGAGGAAGCAGCAGCCAGCCTTCCTTACATAGCCTTGCCCGGCCTTCCACCTCCGCTCCTCCAGAGACACAAAGGCAAGGCCAGGAGGGTGCCCCACTGGTCTCCTTTCCCAGTAAGCTCAGATCAACCTTTGTCACAGACATGAGTAATTGGTGAAATGACTGTTAAGAGTTTCAGGGGCGGGGGAGTGGCGATCTGATGATGTAAGGTGATCTCAAAGCTGGTTTCCAGTTTTGCTTTTTAACAGCCTAATTGTATTAGGGGGCCTGCATACTGTTTTCTGCACCTTTCAACAGGTACTTTGGAAAGGAGAAAAAACTGCCGGGCCCGGTGGCTCATGCCTATAATCCCAGCACTTTGGGAGGCCAAGGCGGGCAGATCACCTGAGGCCAGGAGTTCGAGACCAGCCTGGCCAACATGGTGAAACCCCATCTCTACTGAAAATACAAAAATTAGTTGGGTATGGTGGTGCATACCTGTAGGTCCCAGCTACTCAGAAGGCTGAGGCAGAATTGCTGAAACCCACAAGGCAGAGGTTGCAGTGAGTCGAGATCATGTCACTGCACTCCAGTCTGGGTGACAGAGGAAGGCTCTGTCTCAAAAAAGAAGGAAAAAAAAGGGAAATGGGTGTATTTAATCCACACAGGTGGGTGCTTGTGAACTAGGTCAACCCCTCAAGCAGCCAAAGCTCAACCCTGAAATATAGGCCCTGTGTTCCCAAGGCCAGATTGTAGAGCAAGCAAGGGAAGAAATCAATCACTGGAAAGCCTGCCAGCTTTTTTCCACCCCTGAATCAACTTACAGTTGTGGTCACTAGGCTAATACTTCCGAGATCCCAAACTGTCTAACAGCCTGGGTTTCTCAAACCAGTGTGTGCTAAGAGGAAGGAAAATAAGCAGCAACTCTAAAGAATTGGTTTATTACAGTTGAGTTTTTTTGTTTCTTTTAACGATCTTCATTCTAGAAGCTGGAGAGGAACCAATGGAATAAATACAAGGTTGAGATCGTGGGGTCAGTTATGGAATGGAGCAGAGACTGACCCTAGCAAACCACTACAAAGTCCCCTGAGTTCAGTTAAGACCCTCAACTGGCCAGGCACGGTGGCTCATGCCTGTAATCTCAGCATTTTGGGAGGCCGAGGCAGGTGGATCACCTGAGGTCAGGAGTTCGAGACCAGCCTAGCCAACATGGTGAAACCTGTCTCTACTAAAAATACCAAAAATTAGCTGGGTGTGGTGGCACACGCCTGTGATCACAGCTACTCTGGAGGCTGAGGCAGGAGAATCGCTTGAATCTGGGAGGCAGACGTTGCAATGAGCCAAGATCCAGCCTAGACAGCAGAGTGAGGCTCAATCTCAAAAAACAAAAATGACAAAGACCCTATAGCTACCTGTGCACAAAAAATGACAGGTTTCAAGTTTCAAAATTCCCAGAGTAAATTCTCTATGAAGCCAATGTCTAAACCTGGTGCCAATGTTATATCCATCCCTTCATTTCCCTGCACTGTCCAAGGAGAGCTAGGCCACATCCCAAATCCTAGCTGCCTTTTAAAATCACAAGCCAGCTCCTGAGATGGAATGTGTGATTTTATCAGAAGGGCACTTCCATCCTAGGGCAATTCCACATTGGACTGGTACAAGTAGATCCCACAGTCCAAAAAAGTCAAAAAAAAAAATATATATATATATATATATTTTAAATGTTCCAAAATCTGTTGTGTGGGAGTGAGATCTGTGAACATAAAGGGAACTAAAACCAACCACACCAGAGGCCTGTGGGTTCTGTAATGGAGACCGCCTCTTCCCACTAAACCATCAGCCCAAAGGTCCGCCACCACCTCCCACCTGGTCTGACCCATCTCCATCATCACTAGCCCCTCTTGGAGGCCCCACCCTATCAACACCTCCATTCTCAGCTTACTTCATGGGACTCTAATTCCCCAAACACCTTTTTTGTTTTTGTTTTTTCAGATTGTTGAAGTGAAAAACAAGGAGACAAAGGAAGAGAAAAGACCAACTGTAGATCCTTCAGCAGATTACGGAATTCCTTTATGCCTCAGTTTCCTCACTTGCAAGGTGGGAAGAATAGTGCCCACCGTCCTAATGTTCTAGTGAAGACTAAATGAGGCAAAATATGTGAGGCACTTGCCCCAGAGTCTGAGGCAAAAGTAAAGACATGTCACTATTGAATTATTAAACTATTGATATGAATATGTAATAATATTATTATTGGTCAGACACAGGAGCTTAGAAGGGAGAAATAAAAACCAGACCAACCCACCCTTGGTGCTACTAACCATCTTGGTGCAGGAAAACAAAGTCACCAGCCTTAGCACCACCCCACTATTCAAACGACTTCAAAATAACTTTAAAACAACAGCATGATTGCTAAGGATCCATGTGGCCACCGGGCGCAGTGGCTCAAGCCTGTAATCCCAGCACTTTGGGTGGCCGAGGCGGGTGGATCACGAGGTCAAGACATCGAGACCATCCTGGTCAACATGGTGAAACCCCATCTCTACTAAAAATACAAAACATTAGCTGGGCATGGTGGAGCGTGCCTGTAATCCCAGCTACTCAGGAGGTTGAAGCAGGAGAATTGCCTGAATCCACGAGGCGGAGGTTGCGGTGAGCTGAGATCGCGCCATTGCACTCCAGCCTGGGTAACAAGAGTGAAACTCCGTCTCAAAAAAAAAAAAAAGACTGGAAGAACAGACACAGTGGAGGTGTTCCATCATGGGAAATGTGGGTGATTTCTCTTTAAAAAAATGTATTTTATTGTGATACTCGCCCAATCAACTGAAATCATGAGCGGGGAGAAAGTAGTTTGATATAAAGTAAGCACCTGGGATTCAGTGAAACCAGAAGAAGAACTAGCCCCTTCCCTTGTTCCCTGGACAACAGTCAAGCGGAACAAAGCAAACTCTAGATTATCGCAATGTTAAGGCCTAGAAGTACATTGGATGTTAGGCCGGGCGCAGTGGCTCAAGTCTGTAATCCCAGCACTTTGGGAGGCCGAGGCGGGTGGATCACGAGGTCAAGAGATCAAGACCATCCTGGTCAACATGGTGAAACCCCGTCTCTACTAAAAATACAAAACATTAGCTGGGCATGGTGGCACGTGCCTGTAATCCCAGCTACTCAGGAGGCTGAGGCAGGAGAATTGCCTGAACCCAGGAGATGGAGGTTGCGGTGAGCCGAGATCGCGCCATTGCACTCCAGCCTGGGTAACAAGAGCGAGACTCCATCTCAAAATAAAAAAAAAAAAAAAAAAGAAAAAGAAGTACATTGGATGTTTGTATGCATTTTTATCCTGAGTCAGAACTACCATGCTTTTTAAAAAATATCATTATTCCTGGCTGGCCACGGTGGCTCACGCCTATAATCCCAACAATTTGGGAGGCAGAGGCAGGTGGATTACCTGAGGTCAGGAGTTCAAGACCAGCCTGGCCAACATGATGAAACCCCGTCTCTACTAAAAATACAAAAATTAGCTGGGTGCAGTGGCGGGCGCCTGTAATCCCAGCTATTCGGGAGGCCGAGGCAGGAGAATCGATTGAACCCCGGAGGAGGAGGTTGCAGTGAGCAGACATCAGGTCACTGCACTCCAGGCTGGGCAACAACAGTGAAACTTCATCTTAAAAAATATATATATAACAAAAAAAAATTATTCCTTGGGAGAAATAGTATCTGTATCAAGATGTTTCAGTTCCAGGCACAGTGTCTCAGGTCTGCAATCCCAGCACTCTGGGAAGCTGAGACAGAAGAATCTCTTGAGCCTAAGATTCCACAACAGCCTGGGTAATATGAGGAAACTCCTGTCTCTAAAAGAAATTTTATTTTATGAGATGGAGTCTTGCTCTGTCACCCAGGCTGGAGTGCAGTGGTACCATCTCAGCTCACTGCAACCTTCGCCTCCCGGATTCAAGCAATTCTCCTGCCTCAGCCTCCCGAATAGCTAGGATTACAGGTACACGCCACCATGTCCAGCTAATTTTTTTATATTTTTAGTAGAGACGGGATTTCACCATGTTGTCCAGGCTAGTCTCGAACTCCTGACCTCAGTGACTCTGCCCACTTGACCATCCTGACTCTGCCTGCCTTGGCCACCCAAAGTGCTGGGATTACAAGTGTGAGCCACCGTGCCCACCCTAAACATTTTTTTTAAATTAGCCAGGCATGGTGGCACATGCCTGTGATACCAGCTACTAGGGAGGCTGAAGTGGGAAAGATCACTTGAGCCCAGAGGATGGAGGCTGCAGTAAGCTATATGATTGCACCACTGCACTCCAGCCTGGGCAACAGAGCAAGACCCTGTCTTTAAAAAAGAAAGCTTTAATCAGTATAAACAAAAGCCCCAGCCCAGTAACCAGGGGAGGGTTGCTATTCAGTCATTCCAGAGATGGTGCTTAATGGAGCGTGGGAGTCAGATCCCAGTTCAGATACCTGCTTTGCTGACCCTGGGCAACTGGACGTCACCCTCTGAACCTCGGTTTGCTCATCTGTAAAACGGGAATATTCCCGCCGGGCCTTCACGCCCAGCAGGTTTTTGCAGTCTGAAATGAGACACTGTCTCTACAGTGCCTCAGGGCAATAAGAGAAACACGAAGGCTTCTAGTAAATGCCCTCAACCTCTGCTTCTTTATTACATAGTTAACAACCAGGCAGGGCTACCCCCTCCACCACAGTGCTCAGTTGGATCCCCAAATCGGTGTAAATTCCAAAGGGGTTTCGGTTGAGCCAAGGAGGGAGCTTGCCCATTCCAACCCAGGGGCGTGGGAGTGCAGTTTCTCGGCCCCTTTCCAACCCCACCCCACTCCTCCCATGGACACCGGCGACGCGCCCTCACCTTTGCCCAGGACGCGGCCTCTCTCCAGGTGCCGCCGAGGCACCGTGAATGTGTAGCTCTCGGAGTCAAAGCCGGGGTGGCAGGGCTCCGGCTCCTGGCAGAACCTAGACGAGACCTGGGGTGGGGGAAAGGTAGATGGAACTGGGTGACTCGGAGTGTCCCCTCCTGCTTACACCGAAACCAACAGCGCCGCCCCTCCCTCGCTCCCGGCGTCGGGATTGGGGAGGACCCCCGCCGGGCAACGACGTCACCCTCCCCTACCCCGAAACCCGCGGCGGCCAAGCCCTCAGGAACTCTCAGGGTGGGGCGTTGGGGGGGGGCGCCGGGTCACCCCCTCTAGACCTAGCCCACCTTTCCTTCCGGTCTCTTTTCTCGTTTTACTGGAGATGTCTTCACTCTCCCCAGCCCCTCTTTCCTTAGACCGGGAACGCGCTAGTCCTCAGAGCAAGGGGCTCTCCCACCTCCTCCGACCCCACTTTCTTACCCCCGGGACCCCTATTTACAACGTTTCTTCGCATGGCAGGTGCCTTTTTTTTCTAACGATGTCCCTCTCCCTCGGGGATCGTCCCTACCTCTCCTGCCTCCCCCTTGACTTGCACCGGAGCTCCCCTTCTCCACATTGCGCCTTTCACCCCGCTCCACGCCCCCACCGCCCGCCCGAGCCCACCCCGCGGAGCCCGCGGCCAGGCGCCCCCGCTGAAGGAGGCGGCAAAGCAGCGCTCGCCCCTCACCACCTTCCCACTCCCATCACTGCGGGGTCCGGAGCGCGCGAGGCTTCAGGCCGCTAAGCTCCTCGGGACCCGAACTTTCTTGGAAGAAGGGAAGCAGTGACGACGGGAGCGGAAGGGGCGCGGGGCTGGGGCGCAGAGCGTGCGGCCAGACGCGTCCCTCGCAAGGCCGGGGACCCGAGGTACCTGCAGCAGCAGCAACAGCAGCAGCAGCGCGGAGTGGCTGCGGCTCGAAGGGCCCATGGTCGGCCGGGGACGCCGAGCGAGGGCGGGGGCCGGGGCCGGGTGCGGTCGGGTCGGGCCGGTGTGGGCCGGGCTGGAGTCTGAACCGACTTTCGCGAGCTCACAGGTGCTTTGAGGCTCCGACGACACTGAGAGGGGCGGCGCGGCTGCCGCCAGGTGAGCCTCGGAGGCACCGCCTCCGGCTCCGCTGATTGGCTGAGGGCGCACCTGCCGGCCGCAGCCAATCAGCAGCGCGGAACCCTCCCCCGCGGGAATGACGGCTCGCCCGCGGCCCCGCCCCTCGGCCTCCAGCAGACTGGGTGACCCACCAGTCTGGAGTTGCTAGGGTCTAGATGGGTTATGGGATCTGAACACGGCTCTGATTCCACGGGGTTCGAATCCCAGCACCCCCGGTGCTCACTAAGACATGGGATCAGAAAGAACTTTTACACTTGACTGAATTCTTTTTGTTTGTTTGTTTTTTGTTTGTTTTGGAAATGGGGTCTCGCTTTTTCTCCCAGGCTGGAGTTCAGTGGGGCGATCACAACTCTCTGCAGCCTCGAACTCCTGGGCTCAACCGATCCTCTTGCCTCAGCCTCTCTAGTAGCTGGGACTGCAGGTGCACACCACCATGCCAGACTACTTTTTTTTTCTTTTGTCTTTTTGTAGGGAGACGAATCTGGGCAGATAGGGGAAGTAGGGGCGCTGTATCTCCCTGTATTGCCTAGCCTGATCTTGAACTCCTGGACTGAAGCCATCCTTCTGCCTTGGCCTGACAAAGTGCTGGGATTACAGGTGTGAGCCATGAGCCACTGAGCGAGCAGCCTTTTTTTTTTTTTTTTTTGAGAAGGATTCTGGTTCCATCTTGCCCCGGCTAGGGTACAATGGCACAATCTCGGCTCACTGCAACCTCCCTCTGCCATGTTCAAGCGATTCTCTTGTCTCAGTCTCTTAAGTGGCTGGGACTACAGGTGTGTGCCACCACACCGGCTAACTTTGTATTTTTAGTACAGATGGGTCTTCATCATGTTAGCCAGGCTGGTCTGGAACTCCTAACCTCAGGTGATCCACCCTCCTCAGCCTCCTGAAGCGCTGGGATTATAGGTGTGAGCCACTGCACCAGTCCTCGAACAGCCTAATTTAAAAAAAAAAAAAAAAAGGCCGGGCGCGGTGGCTCAAGCCTGTAATCCCAGCACTTTGGGAGGCTGAGGCGGGTGGATCACGAGGTCAAGAGATCGAGAACATCCTGGTCAACATGGTGGAACCCCGTCTCTACTAAAAATACAAAAAATTAGCTGGGCATGGTGGTGTGTGCCTGTAATCCCAGCTACTCAGGAGGCTGAGGCAGGAGAATTGCCTGAACCCAGGAGGCGGAGGTTGCGGTGAGCCGTCACTTTTGGGTAACAAGAGTGAAACTCCGCCTCAAAAAAAAAAAAAAATACTTTTAGAGATGGAATCTCACTATATTGCCCAGGCTGGTCTCAAATTCCTGACCTCAGGTGATCCTCCTGCTTCAGCCCCTTCACTGAGTTCTTATTTTTTAATCTAGCCTTTTTTAACTGTAGGGCTCCATGGGTTAGTGAGTCAGCAAAGTAATTCCCCAGGTCAGGACCACCTCCTAAAGCCTCAGTTTCTCCACCCTCCTAACAGGAATAATGATCGGAAATGTCTCCCTATGTTGTTGTGAGGCTCCCATACAATTAAAACAACCGACGGTTCTTGAGCCATAAATGCTCTGTATAGATGTGAGGGGCAAAAATCGTAACAATAGGTGCTGGGCATTAAAGATTATTGTGCCAGCCTCTGTGCTAAGCATTTGACACTGACCAGCTCTTTTTTTTTTTTTTTTTTTTTTTTTTTTGAGACAGTCTCGCTCTGGCGCTCATGCTGGAGTGCAATGGCATGATCTCGGTGCACTGCAACCTTCGCCTCTTGGGTTCAAGTGATTCTCCTGTCTCAGCCTCCTAAGTAGCTGGGATTACAGGCGCATGCCACCACGACTGGCTAATTTTTGTATCTTTAGTAGAGACGGGGTTTCACCATCTTGGCCAGGCTGGACTCAAACTCCTGATCTCAGATGATCCACCTGCTTCAGCCTCCCAAAGTGCTGGGATTACAAGCATAAGGCACCTCGCATAGCCACTGACTGGCTCATTTAAGCTCATTTCAAAACAACCCAAGAGCTGTATTATTATTCCCATTTGATAGATGGGCAACTGAAGCTTAGAAAGGTTGAGGCCAGACCAGGTGCGGTGGCTCACGCCTGTAATCCTAGCACTTTGGGAGGCCAAGGTGGGTGGATCACCTGAGGTCAGGCATTCAAGACCAGCCTGGCGATCATGGTGAAACCCCAACTTAAAAAAAAAAAAAAAAACATTGAGGCCAAGGAGGCCAATGAGAGGCGGCACAGGATTGGAACTGACCTCTCTGATTCCAGGGACTTTCTTCTAACAACCAGCTTCATCTCATGTGGTCCCAGACAGTCTTCCAGCTGGAGCTGCAGTTTTTAGTCTGTTTTTTGATGTTGATGTGGAAGAGACCTTTAGAGAGCATCCAAACCTATGATTTGCAAATAACTTGTTCAATGTCACACAGGCAGGTCGATGTCAAAGCCAAGACCAGAACCCAGGATCTCTTGACCCCCAGAGTGGGGCTTTTAATGCCACAGCCACACCATGGCCACCACCACCTTTTCCAGGGAATTCTGTCTCCAGTAAAATAATTTTAGGAGAATAGAATAGATAGGGGCCAGAGGTCTCAGGTCCTGAGCCAGTGGCACTCCAGCACCCACCATCCTCCATCAAAAAACAAAAACAGAGGCCGGGCGCGGTGGCTCAAGCCTGTAATCCCAGCACTTTGGGAGGCCGAGGCGGGTGGATCACGAGGTCAAGAGATCGAGACCATCCTGGTCAACATGGTGAAACCCCGTCTCTACTAAAAATACAAAAACATTAGCTGGGCATGGTGGCGCGTGCCTGTAATCCCAGCTACTCAGGAGGCTGAGGCAGGAGAATTGCCTGAACCCAGGAGGCCGAGGTTGCAGTGAGCCGAGATCGCGCCATTGCACTCCAGCCTGGGTAACAAGAGTGAAACTCCGTCTCAAAAAAAAAAAAAACAAAAAACAACAACAACAAAAAAAACAAAAACAGAATAGACTGGCAAATGTTAGACAGCTTTCCTGTCTGACTGCCTGTGGCCAACCATGTCTGGGTGGTTTGTCTACCCTGACACCTCCTTTCCCTTTATTCTCCCAGCATGATCAGAACTACACAGCATTAAGTGGAGTCAGCCACTCACTAGCCCTATGACCTTGGGGAAGTCAGTGTTATTCTTTGTATAAGTGAGTTGGCATGAGCTAATACAAAAACAATCACTAAGCAGAGTTCTTGGCTGATCATAGCAGCTGCTCAATAAATATTTGAAGTGGGGGTTATTCTTTCAAAAGGCCCACCCCCTATTTCCCTTCCTCCTGGGGAAGGCATGTTTGGAATATTTCAACCAGAGCTAAAGGTGCCTCTGAGCCCACTGAGGGTACTTTCTCAACTGCAGAGGATTTCTGGACAACCCAGCAGCCCAGCCCCCACTCCAACCTGTCCCCTCAATTGCAATGGGTTTCCAATCAGGCCTTTTGGATGTCTATATCTTGGCTCCCTCTGCTCTTAACCCACCAGGAGGCTCAAAGGGAAAAGTCTCTGGTATTTCCTTTCCTGCTAGGATCGTGCTTTGAACAAGATAATGGAAATACAGAAAGAGGCGTTTCCCCCATGGGGATGCACTGTCTGCTTATTTTTTTCTCCCAGTTATGTAAAAATACATATTTTATACCATCACTGGGCCCAGGGAGCCTTTGGGACTTTACTTTCTTCTACCCAGCAAGCCTTAGCCTTGTAACTCTGCAGCGACTCTCATCGACTCTTCCATTACACTCTGATAATTCAATAAAAAGGATTTTAGAAAACAATTAGGGGCAGCAAAGTCAGGTCAGTCCTGATGTGCTCTTTAGACTTCTCGGCAAGTCCTTCTCCAAGCTCCTAAGAGAGATCAGGTGTCCAGGGTGAGGCGGAAACACAGAGGGGCTCCTTGTGGAAGACAGGTGCTGTGTGACTTTGGAAATTCACTGAATTGCCTTCCTGTTTCCTCTTTTTTCTTTTCTTTTGGTACAGGGTCTTGCTCTGTTGTGCAGGCTAGAGTGCAGTGGTTCGATCTTGGCTCACTGCAGTCTCTGCCTACCAGGTACAAGTGATTCTCATGCCTCAGCCTCCTGAGTAGCTGGGATTGCAGACACACCACCACGCCTGGCTAATTTTTGTATTTTAGTAGAGATGGGGTTTTGCCATGTTGGCCAGGCTGGTCTCAAACTCCTGACCTCAAGTGATCCACCTACCTTGGCCTCCCAAAGTGCTGGGATTACAGGCATGAGCCACTCTGCCTGGCCTCTGTTTTTTCTTCTATGAAACAGGAATACCTCAGCCGGTCTGATGGCTCACAACTGTAATCCCAGCACTTTGGGAGACCATTTGGGAGGTGAGATCTCTTGAGCCTAGGAGTTTGAGACCGGTCTGGGCAACATGGTGAGACCCCGTCTTCCAGCTCCCAATTATTTTTAATTAGCTAGGCATGGCAGTGCACGCCTGTAGTCCCAGCTACTCTGGAGGCTGAGGTAGGAGGATCATTTGAGCACAGGAGGTTGAGGTTTCAGTGAACTATGACCATACCACTACACTCCAGCCTGGATTCACTTCTGGCTCTGCCATTAGTTGAGCAGCTTAAGTGACTTTATCTCCACCATCTTGGTTTCCTCATCTATCAAATGGGGATGTTCATAGCACTTAATTTGTAAGGTTCTTGAAAACACTCTACAAATGTGAGTGATTAGTCCTCTTGGGTCAATACTTTCCTTCCCAGTTCTAGGCAAAACTGTGGGCCACCTGGAGCCTCCCCTCCCCAGGCTCTCCTTCCCCAGCCCTTGCCACTAAAGCTCCTCAGGTTATCTCTTGCATCTGCTGGAAAAAATTCTTTCATTCGAACCTCCCAGGGCCATCTGCACTTTAAAGAGGGCTCTCAAGAAAGACTTTGCCAGGGTGGCTAAAGCCTGTAATCCCAGTACTTTGGGAGGCCGAGGCGGGCGGATCACGAGGTCAGAAGATGGAGACCAACCTGGCCAACATGGTGAAACCTCGTCTCTATAAAAAAAATACAAAAAAATTGCCGGGTGCGGTGGCTCACACCTGTAATCCCAGCACTTTGGGTGGCCGAGGCGGGTGGATCACGAGGTCAAGACATCGAGACCATCCTGGTCAACACGGTGAAACCCCGTCTCTATTAAAGCTACAAAAAAATTAGCTGGGCATTGTGGCGCGTGCCTGTAATCCCAGCTACTCAGGAGGCTGAGGCAGGAGAATTGCCTGAACCCAGGAGGCGGAGGTTGCGGTGAGCCGAGATCGCGCCACTGCACTCCAGCCTGGGTAACAAGAGTGAAACTCCGTCTCAAAAAAAAAAAAAAATACAAAAAATTAGCTGGGCGTGGTGACACACACCTGTAGTCCCAGCTACTCAGGAGGCTGAGGTAGGGGAATTGCTTGAGCCCAGGTGGCAGAGGTTGCAGTAAGCTGAGATCATGCCACTGCACTCCAGCCTGGGCGACAGAGTGAGACTCCGTCTAAAAAAATTTAAAAACTGCTTCTTTCAAAGGAGTTGTAAATGCTGTCCAGGGCTCTTAACCTGGTGTCTGTGGATGGGCTCTGGTGGGGTCTGTGAATCCCCTGAGACTGTATGCAGACCTGTCCGTGCAGGTGATAAGGCCCATTGCTTCCTAACTTCTCAACTGGGGAAAACTCAAACTTCAGGAGTTGAGCTCTCTCTGAGATCTTGCTGAGATCCAGCGCTAACAGCGGAATTTCAGGCATCACTGGGGAAAAGAAATGTTCCGCCGGAGGCCTTGCCCTCGAGATCACTGTAGGTAGATAAGAGAACCTGCCACCTGGCCAATAACAGAGCTTGCAAGAGATGAGATCACACACTGCAGGCTTCCTCATTGCAGAGTGTGTCTTGGACAGACTTTCACTTCCTGTGTGTTTTCTGCCTGGAGGCAACAGATCAATCCTTCAGGTGGTCTTCTCCCTTTCATTTCCTGGCAAGGGGGGCAGTCATGGACTCAGACTGGGGTGGGGGCTACCCCTCTCCAGACCTCTGCTGAGAAGAGTCCAACCACCAGGAATGGCCAGGGAAATTGGAGTTGCTAGGGATTGCAGCTTGATCAGGCTCCTGGCTGTGTGGAGGAAAGGAGGCCCCCTTCCTACCACTGCTTGGCCGGGCTGCCTGCCAGTGTGCAGGGGAGGGAACTGGCTATACCGCCTCCAGTTGAAACGGTGCTAACTGATAAGGGTACCGCCCTTCCAGTCTGCAAAAAACAGTTTTATTTCAAACACAAAGTAAAGAAAATAGTGTATTGATGTTGAAACTATTTCTTTCTGTGTGTTAAAAAATATATAGTGTAATATACACTATGTACAGTATAATGAAACCCCAGGTATTCATCACCCACCCCAATTGTTTTCTGCAATTTGTAAACTTTGTAATTGTACCAAATCTTGTCTTATTTTTGTCTTTGCAGAATTTTTGTTTCTTTTTGAGACATGGTCTAACTCTGTCACCCAGGCTGGAGTACAGTGGCCCAATCTGAGCTCAATGCAGCCATGACTTCCTGGGCTCAAGCCAATCCTCCCACCTAAGCCTCCCAAGTAGCTGAGAAGGCAGGCATGCACCAACACAGCTGGCTAATTTTTGCATTTTTCTGTAGAGACGGGGTTTCATCATGTTGCCCAGGCTGGTCTCAAACTCCTGAGCTCGAAGGATCTGCCTGCCTTGGTCTCCCAAAGTTCTGGGATTACAAGCATGGGCCATCACGCCCAAATAATACATACATTTTTTTTGAGACCTCGCCCAGCACAGACTTCTTTAAAAACAAAAACAAAAACAAAAACAAACCATGGAGTCATTTGTCCTGTAGGATGTGCTGTATTTTTTTGAGAGTCTTGCTTCTTCACCCAGACTGGAGTACAATGGTGTGATCTCAGCTCACTGCAAACTCTACCTTCTGGGTTCAAGCGATTCTCCTGCCACAGCCTCCCTAGTAGCTGGGGTTACAGGCATGTGCCACCATGCCTAGCTAATTTTTGTATTTTTAGTAGAGATGGGATTTCACCATATTGACCAGGCTGGTCTTGAACTCCTGACCTCAAGTGATTATCCCGCCTTGGCCTCCCAAAGTGCTGGGATTACAGGCGTGAGCCACTGTGCCCAGCCCTGCATTTTGCTTTTGGTTGCATGCATCTTTGAGGTGTCATTAAATGTGTTCCTCCATCTCATAAGTCACATGAACTAGTACCGAGATATACAGGCTTGACTTGATCCAGATCAATTTTTTAGGAAAAATATTTTATAAGTGGGGCTGGGCGTTTCCCATAGCATCATATCTGGAAGCAAGAAATCCTCTGGCTGACTCACTTTCAGGATGCTATGGTTCTGTGGGTGTCAGCAGATCTCTCCATTATCAAGTTCTCCATCAGCCCCTTCACCTTGTGGTTTTAGCACCATGGATGATGTCTGTTCCCATCCATTAGCCCAAACAACAAACATTCATTAAGCACTCCCAAGTGGCAAGCATTCTGCTTAACACTAGGAACAAAGAAATAAACAAAATATAGTCCCTGCCTTTAAGAAGCTCATAAGGGGCTGGATGTGGTGGCTCAAGCCTATCATTCTAGCACTTTGGGAGGCCGAAGTGGGCTGATCACCTGAGGTCAGGAGTCTGAGACCAGCCTGGCCAGCGTGGTGAAACCCCATTTCTACTAAAAATACAAAAAATTAGGGGAGCATGGTGGTATGTGCCTGTAATCCCAGCTACTTGAGAGGCTGAGGCAGGAGAACTGCTTGAACCTGGGAGGTAGAGGTTGCAATGAGCCAAGAGCATGCCATTGCACTATAGCTTGGGCAACAAGACTGAAACTCCAACACAAAAAAAAAAAAAAAAAAAAAATTAGCCAGGCATGGTATCAGGTACCTGTAGTCCTACCTACTTGGGAGGCTGAGGCAGAAGAATTGCTTAAACCCAAGAGGCAGAGGTTGCAGTGAGCCAAGATCATGCCACTGCACTCCAGCCTGGGTGACAGAGTAAGACTCGCCCTCAAAAAAAAAAAAAAAAGCAGCTCATAATAGGCTAGTTGCAGTGGCTCACACCTGCGTTGTAATCCCAACGCTTTGAGAGGTCGAAGCAGATAGATTGCTTGAACTCACAAGTTAGAGACCAAACCAGACGACACGGTGAGACCTCATCTCTACAAAAAATTTTAAAAATTAACAGCATGGTGGCTCATACCTGTAGTCCCAGCTACTTGGGAAGCTGAAGCAGGAAGATCACTTGAGGTTGGGAAGTTGAGGCTATAGTGAACCATGATCATGCTGCTGCACTCCAGCCTGCGGCCTTGGGAAAGAGTAAGACTCTGTCTCAAAGAATAATAAATTTTTTTTAAAAGGGCTGGGTGTGGCCAGGCGCGGTGGCTCACGCCCGTAATCCTAACACTTTGGGAGGCCAAGGCAGGCGAATCAGGAGGTCGAGTTTGAAACTAGCCTGACCAACATGGTGAATCCCCGTCTCTACTAAGAATACAAAAATTAGCCGGGTGTGGTGGCACGTGGCTGAGGCAGGAGAATCACTTGAACCCTGGAGATGGAGGTTGCAGTGAGCCCGGATGGCGCCACTGCACTCCAGTCTGGGCAACAGAGCAAGACTCCGTCTCAGAAAAAAACAAAACAAAACAAAACAAAAACCTCATAAGGTACTGTGGGAGGGAGACAAGTAAACACTTATCCATTTATTTATTATTTATTGAAAGCCAATTATGTATCAGGCATTGTGCTAGATGCCAATAATTGCATTATAATGTATGATAAAAGTGATAGCTACTATCTATTGAAGCGCACCATATTATGCATTATCTCACCAGTCTTCATACAGCCCTTTGCTGTAATACATACATATATAGATTGTACAGATTTTGTTGTAGTTGTTTTTAATTTTTTAATTATTTATCTATTTTTTTGAGATGAAGTCTCACTCTGTCGCCCAGGCAGGAGTGCAGTGGCTTGATCTCGGCTCATTGCAACCTCTGTCTCCTGGGTTCAAGCAATTCTCCTGGCTTAGCCTCCCTAGTAGCTGAGATTATAGGCAGGTGCCACCATACATGGCTAATTTTTGTATTGTTAGTGAGTCAGGGTTTCACCATGTTGGCCAGGGTAGTCTCGAACTCCTGACCCACCTCAGCCTCCCAAAGTACTGGGATTGCAGACGTGAACCACCACTCCTGGCCTAGTTTTTTCTTTTTTTCAGATGGAGGCTTGCTTTGTCACCCAGGCTGGAGTGCAGTGGCGCTTGGTTCACAGCAACCTCTGCCTCCTGGGTTCAAGTGATTCTCCTGCCTCAGCCTCCTGAGTAACTTGGGATTACAGGCATGAGCCAGCAGACCTGGCCCTGTTTGTTTTTTATTAGAGACGAGGACTCACTATGTTGCCTAGGCTAGTTATGAATCCCGGCCTCACGTGATCCTCTCATCTCAACCTCGCGAAGTGCTGGGGCTACAGGTGTAACTATTTTTCAGATTTGGAAGCAGAGACTCACAGAGAAGCAAAGAGATTTGCCTGATGTTACACAGTATATTAGGGTTCTCCCAAGAACAGAACATATAGGATACATTCAGAGAGAGATGAGAGGGGATTTATTAGGGAAATTGACTTATGGGATTATGGAGGCCAAGAAGCCCTAGGATAAGCCATCTATAAGCTGGAGAACTGGGAAGTTAGTAGCATGGCTCAGTCCAAGCCTTTTGGTCCTAGGCTGAAGGCCTGAGAACGTCGAGGGTGCGCCGGTACAAGTCCCAGAGTCAGAAGACGGGAGTCTCTGGAGTTCTGATGTATTGGCAGAAGGCAGATGTCCCAGCTCTAGAAGAAGAGAGAGAGAAAGTGAGTGAATTCGCCTTTCCTGTCTGCCTTTTTGTTCTATCCTGGCCCTCAGCAGACTGAATGGTCCCCACCCACGTGGGCGTGGGTGACTCTTCCTCACTCAGTCCACTGATTCAAAACACCACTCTCTACAGGAAACATTCTCCCAGACATACACAGAAAGAATGCTTTATGAGCTATCTGGGTATCCCTTGATCCAGTCAAGTTGACACCTAAAGGTCACCATCACACATAATAAAAATGACAGAGCTAGAATTTGAACCCTGGGCCACTGCCCTCTGCAGTCTCTTAATCTCCGTGGTATATCACTGAAATCAGGGTGGGCTTTTGTTTCTGGGTGCCATTTGAACTAAGTGGCAAACCTTGCTTAATTTAGCAAGAAATAGGCTGTTGTGGGGACCTGAAATTCCAGACTCCAGGGCAGCCAAGAGAAGGAAGGCAAGAGGATGCCCTGAGCCCCCTGTTATTCAGCCCAGCTGGAGCCCCCACAACAGCCACAGGGCCAGGGGAGCAGTGACCAGGGCTGGAACCCGAGGGGCATTTGGTCCTCCGACTGGCCTATAGAGCAGACACAATCATTCCCATTTCGCAGAGGAGGCGACTGCGGCTTAGAGAGAGAAACAACAAGTTTCATGGCAGAGGCAGGGAGGCTGGTGTTCTGGCTTAAGACCATCCTGGCACAGTGGTTCCTAGCACAGACCAGTGTCTGACTGCTTGGGTCTGAATCCTGCTCTTCTTCTTCTTTTTTTTTTTTTTTTTTGAGACAAGATCAGGCTGGAGTGTAGTAGTGCAATCTCAGCTCACTACAACCTCCTTCTGCCTCCCGGGCTAAAGCAATCCTCCCACCTCAGCCTCTTGAGTAGCTGGGACTACAGGTGTATCCCACCATGCCCGGCTAATTTTGGTATTTTTTGTAGAGATGGGTTTCACCATGTTGCCCTAGCTGATTTCCAGCTCCTGGGCTCAAGAGATCCGTCCACCTCGGCCTCCCAAAGTGCTGGGATTACAGGTGTGAGCCACCACACTGGCCTGAATCCTACTTTTCTACCTGCTAGTAATAAGCCTTTGAGTCAGAGCCACAGACTCTCTTTGAACTTCTAATTTCCTTATCTGTACAACTGAGAATAATAATGGGACCTACTTTGTTGAGTGGTTTCAAGAATTAGGTGAAATTGGCCTGGCGTGGTGGCTCATGCCTGTAATCCCAGCACTTTGGGAGGCCAAGGTGGGTGGATCACCTGAGGTCGGGAGTTAGAGACCAGCCTGACCAACATGGAGAAACCCTCTTTAAAAAAAAAAAAAATACAAAATTAGCCAGGCATGATGGCACATGGCTATAATCCCAGCTACTTGGGAGGCTGAGGCAGGAGAATCACTTGAACTGGGGAGGTGGAGGTTTTGGTGAGCTGAGATTGTGCCATTGTATTCCAGCCTGGACAACAAGAGAGAAACTCCATCTCAAAAAAAAAAAAAAAAAAAAGAATTAGGTGAAATAACCTAAGTAAACATGGCAGACTGGAGCACCAGTCAAATGAATGATTATTATTTCCATATTCCACATTGCTCAGGAGACAAGGTTTTCCCTGAACCAAGTCCATGGGCAGCAGGCCCCTCCAACCTAAGCAATTGGAGAGTGAGCTAAGGCCCGTGGAAAGTGGGGCTGCTGTCATGGAGCCCCATAGCTGACTAGGTGCCCTCCTATTGCTCAGATACCTTTGGACCTGGCGTCTCAAGAACAACAGATAAGGTGCCGCAGTTAAGAACTGTGGAGGCCCAGGGAGCTGTTGCTTCCTGTCCCAGGCTTCCAAGCAAAGAAGGCCCCAACCTCTTCTCAGAGCAAGGGAATCAGGTGCCAGAACTCTGTATACTTGGGATGGAGAGATAAACCCTTCCCCAACCAATCCTCTCCAGGCTCAGCAGCCAATGACACCACTCCCTGCCAGGTTCAGCCTAGCCCCACATCAAAGATGTTTGGAGACAAAGGGTTCTCTGATTTTACCTTCTGTAATTTAAATATTTCATTTTCTTAGTGTATGTCCTTGAATCTTGGTGTGACATCCACATAGATTAATTTTTCTTCAAAAGAAAGGGACTTTGTGGCTAACACCATTTATTTATTCATTTATCACATCCCAGGAGGTGGCCGGATAACATAGTGTAGGGAATTAATGGGTCTTGAGGCC
>NW_022436955.1:12281183-12304011 GCF_009761245.1 Sapajus apella | reverse complement strand
AGCTGGGATTACAGGCACGCGCCACCATGCCCAGCTAATTTTTTGTAGTTTTTAGTAGAGACGGGGTTTCACCATGTTGACCAGGATGGTCTCGATCTCTTGACCTTGTGATCCACCCGCCTCGGCCTCCCAAAGTGCTGGGATTACAGGCGTGAGCCACCGCGCCCGGCCGATTTTTGTATTTTTAGTAGAGATGGGGTTTGATGTGAAGTCTGTATAGTTTGATTTCCGTTCAAAAAAGGGACTTTGTAGCTAACATCATCTATTTATTTATTTTTATTTTTTTGAGACAGAGTTTCGCTCTGTCACCCAGGCTGGAGTGCAGTGGCGTGATCTGGGCTCACTGCAACCTCCACCTACTGGGTTCAAGCAATTCTCCTGCCTCAGCCTCCCGAGTAGCTGGGATTACAGGTGTGTGCCACCACGCTCCAGTAATTTTTCTATTTCTAGTAGAGATGAGGTTTTACTATTTTGGCCAGGCTGGTGTTGAACTCCTGAACTCAAGCAATCCACCTACCTTGGCCTTCCAAAGTGCTGGGATTACAGGCATGAGCCACTGTGCCTGGCCTCATTTATTTACTTATTTATAAAATCCCAGGAGGAGGCCAGAACACAATGCGTGGAATTGACAAATCTTATGACTTGAAGCAAAATGTATTTACTTCTTTAAGTCTCAATTTCTCTTCTGTAAAATGACTCAGTTAGTTAGAAGGAGGCCTGTGATCTCTTCTGCATCTGATAACCATGACATTGAGCCTCTTGAGACTGAAAACTGTGGCATTGCACAGGATCCCATTTTCTTCTCTTGGGAGCCAGGAGTTCTCAAGTGAGGGGTGTTTACGGAATCACAATGCTGTTTACTGTTTTCAGTATTTAGACTCAACCTCGAGACAAAGCACAGGAGATTTAATTATAGCTAGAGTACAAGATGTAAATGTTATGAATAATATATAACTATTAAAAATTGGGAATTGCTTGGGAGGGAAGGCAAGAAGCTTGACAAGGACATTAAATTCCTCATCTTCTGACAGGTATTTCTCTAGAGAGAAAGAACTGGGCTGAGTGGTGAGCTCATAATTATTCTCTATATTATTATGCTTTATAATTTATATATGTGATATATTTATTCTCTTTATATTTCAAATATTATTTCTCTAAAAGATTAAAAAAAAGGAATAGAGGCAGCAGATCACCTGAGGTCAGGAGTTCGATGCCAGCCTGGCCAATATGATGAAACCCCCTCTCTCTACTAAAAATAGAAAAATTAGCTGGGCGTGGTGGTAGGTGCCTGTAATCCCAGTTACTCGGGAAGCTGAGACAGGAAAATCCCTTGAACCTGGGAGGCAAACATTGCAGCGAGCTGAGATAGCACCACTGTACTCCAGCCTGGGCAACAAGAGTGAAACTCTGTTTCAAATAAAAAGGTAATGGGGCAAAAGATAATTGAAGACATACAATGAATAGAGATCAGCTGTAGCTAAAATGAAAAATTATTTGGTCTCTGGCCAGGTACAGTGGCTCATGTCACTTTGGAGTCCAAGCACTGGGAGTCCAGCACTTTGGGAGGTCAAGGCAGGAGTATGGCTTGAGCTCAGAAGTTCAAGACCAGCCTGAGCAACATAGTGAGACTTCATCTATTAAAAAAATATATTTTTTTTTAAAAAAAGAAAATAAACTTCGGTTGTGGTGATGATGTAATACACCAGAAATGTTGACCTAATCACTTTAAATGAGTGAATTATATGGTATGTGAATTATATCACAATATCACAATAGAAGTTTGTTGGTTTTTGTTTTTTGGGTTTTCTTTGAGACAGGGTCTTACTCTGTCACCCAGGCTGCAGTGCAGTGCTGTGAACATAGCTTACTTCAGCCTCAAACTCTTGGACTCAACGATTCTCCCACCTCAGCCTCGAGTAGCTGGGACTACAGGTGCACACCACCATGTCTGGCTAATTTTTATTAGTTTTTGTAGAGATAGGGTCTCACTATGTTGTCTAAGCTGCTGTCAAACTCTGGGCACAAGTGATCCTCCCAACCTGGCCTCCCAAAGTGCTGGGATTATGGGCATGAGCCACCACATCTGACCCACTTGTATCATTTCATACACCTCTATGTGGAAGATACTATTCTATCTCCACTTGAGGAAACCAAGAGGTAATGTGATTTTCACTGCCAGTAAGTGGCAGAGCTGTGATGAGCCCATCATGGGCATCACTGTGCTAAGCAGCAACAACATGAAAATCCGTGTTTGGCTGGGGCGGTGGCTCATGCCTATAATCCCAGCACTTTGGGGTGCCGAGGCAGGCAGATCAGGAGGTCAGGACACCGAGATCATCCTGGCAACATGGTGAAACCTCGTCTCTACTAAAAATACAAAAATTAGCTGTTCATGGTGGCACAGGCCTGTAATCCGAGCTACTCCGGAGGCTGAGGCAGGAGAATAGCTTGAACGAGGAAGATGTAGGTTGCAGTGAGCCGAGACTGTGCCACTGTACTCCAGCCTGGTGACACAGTGAGACTTGGTCTCAAAAAAAAAAAAAAATGTTGAAGGTCTCACTCCCTCCACTGTCCACAAAGATGACCCAACCAACCCGGTGATACCAACTGCCCCTATTTGCCTGGGACTTCAGATCCCCCAGGGGTGTAAGACAAAAATCCCATGTAAACTAGGATGAGTTCATCCCCTTACCAGAGTCAGTGAGGACTGATTAGATGGATTGTCCACCCCACGTTCTCACCTACTCATGTGTTTCGGGAAGGGCCGTGTCCTGGTCTTGCCACAAGTTACAGTCAGAAAAGGTGGAGCTGGCCAGGCTGGAGCCAGACTGTGGCCGGTGGCAAGAGCTTCCTGCCAGGGTGGAGACCTACAGATCAATGAAACCTGGGCAAAGGGCAAGGGTTCCAATGGGGCCTAGAAAATTCCAGAGTCCAAATACAGGAAGAGGGGTCTATAATTCTCCAGAGTAACTCTCCAGCTTTTCAGGCTACATTGATTCACTTACTCACTCATTCAATAAACACTCACTGACACCTAGCATGCACAAGCACTTAGCTGGTGACAGTGGCCACTCCCTACCCTGAAGGAGCTTTTGATCTAATGGAATAAACAGACAAGGAAGTCAGGGACATTTACAACCCAGGGCAATAAGGAAGGATAATCCTTCTTTTTATATATATATATATATATATATATATATATACACACATACATACATACACACACATAGTCTTGCTTGTTACCCAGGCTGGAGTGCAGTGGTGCCATCTCAGCTCACTGCAATCTCCCCTCCCTATTTCAAGCAACTCTCTTGCCTCAGCCTCCTGAGTAGCTGGGTAAGGAAAGGCACCCGCCAACACACCCAGCTAATTTTTGTATTTTTAGTAGAGATAGGGTTTCACCATATTGGCCAGGCTGGTCTTGATCTCCTGACCTCAAGTCATCTGCCCACCTCAGCTTCCCAAAGTGCTGGAATTACAAGAGTGAGCCACCACACCTGGCCAACAAGGATGATCTTATCTTTTTTTTTTTTTTTGAGATGGAGTTTTGCTTTCGTTGCCCAGGCTGGAGTGCAATGGCACTGGCATGATCTCGGCTCACGGCAACCTCCGCCTCCCGGGTTCAAGTGATTCTCCTGCCTCATCCTCCCGAGTAGCTGAGATTACAGGCATGTGCCACCACGCCCAGCTAATTTTGTATTTTTAGTAGAGATAGGGTTTCATCATGTTGGCCAGGTTGGTCTCGAACTCCTGACCTCAGGTGATCCACCTGCTTCAGCCTCCCAAAGTACAGGGATTACAGTTGGTGACTTCTGCCAGAAATGCTCTAGTTAACTCAGCTTAAATGTCATTTAGCTCCCCATCACGTTGCCTGGTTAATCACAAATCATTATCACCAGGGCTGATCCCTCACTAGGACCACTGATGGGACTATTCTAGTTGCCAAAATATAGTATTGAAATTTTTCCATATTAGTGGATACACTGCTGCTTCCCTGAGTCCCTCAGGGTCTCCTTAGAGTTCCATTTCCTCTCAGGATGCCCCTTACCTCCCCACTATCCAGCAACCAAAAGGGTAAAGCCTGATCCAGCAGCGTCTTGGACTCTGCAGATGGCCAGGGCATGAGCCACTGCTCTGGGTCTTATCTTACCTGCCTGAACTTGACCTTGTGATGTGCCTGCCTCAGACTCCCAAATTGCTGGGATTACAGGTGTGAGCCACTGTACCCGGCGTATTCTTTTTCATTAAAAGAAAAAAAAAAAAAAGGGTTCTGTGCTGGTGTCAATGGCTGGTCCTCCTTCTGATTGGCCTGGTTCCTAGGCTCTACCAGTTATTAAATATCGGTAAGATGAGGCCGGGTGCGGTGACTCACGCCCTGGCCATTGGCAGAGTCCTACCTTTCCAGAGCCAGCCAGCAAGCCCCTTGTTCTGCTTGGCATCCCAGAAGCCACTTCCCTTTTTCTAAATGCCAGTTTGGGGCCTGTGCCTGCTGGGGCTGGGTTGGAGGCTGGTTTTCGTGCAGACGTTCCTCCTCGTAGACAGAACTTAGTCATAGTATGACCTAAAAGTCTGAAAAAGTACAAAAAGAAAATAGATAAGCCCAGAGCCCCAAAATGGCCTGACTTGGATGGTGCTGGGGTCAAGTTTGCGATAAATTCTCCCCAGTTGTGAGCTTCTTTTTCCCCCCACCCCATTCCTGGCAAGAGCTGGTGCTGGGCTGTGGCTTTAGTGCAAAACCACGAAAAGGCAGAATTGAGTAGTGCTGGAGAACACAAACTCTGGAGCCAGGGCTCTTGAGCTCAAATCTCAGCTCTGTCACTTGCTAGCTAGGTGCAAGTGATTGACTCTATGCCTCAATTTCCCCATCTATTAAATGGGTTGGTGATGTTAATAGAGAACCTCCCATTTAGGGTTATCTAGGAATCAAATGAGCTAGTACATGTTCAGACCAGTGTCTGGCAGAGATAAGCTCTGTGTTTATAAATGTTGCCTATTATGTGCTTCATCAGCTGTTGTTTTTTTCCTTTTTTTTTTTTGAGACATAGTTTCACTCTGTCTCCCAGGCTGGAGTGCAGTGGCAAGATATCAGCTCACTACAACCTCCACCATCCTGGTTCAAGCAATTCTCATGCCCACGCCTCCCCAGTAGCTGGGATTACAGGCACACTGGGTTAATTCATCAGCTGTTTTTCATCCCCCTCAGGGTACTGAGGCCCCTGGAGGACAGGGCTAGGTCTATTCTGTTTGTCACCATATTCCTGGTGCCCAGCATGGGCCCTGGAACAAAGCTGACTGACTCATATCAGCTGAATGAGTAAATGACTGAATGGCTGCTGTCCTGGAAGCCAGGACGACTGGACTCTAAGCTGGCGGTGTAACCTTGAGCAATTGGCTTCTGCCTTCTGAGCCTCCATCTTAGCTTCTGTAAAATACATTAAGTCAGTGTTATGCAAAGTTTTTCAATCAGAACCCTTAGTAAGAAATACCTTTTACAGCTGGGCGTGGTGGCTCACGCCTGTAATCCTAGCACTTTGGGAGGTGGAGGTGGGAGGATCACTTTCGGTCAGGAGTTCTAGGCCAGCATGGCCAATATGGTAAAACTCTGTCTACACAAAAAATACAAAAATTAGCCACTCGGGAGGCTGAGGTTTGAGAATTGCTTGAGCTTGGGAGGCGGAGGTTGCAGTGAACCAAGATCACGCAACTACACTCCAGCCTGGGCGACAGAGCAAGACTCTGTCTCAAAAAGAAAAACACATTTTGCATCATGCTAGTGCACACTGAAATTGAGTTTTCACAATATGTACAACATTTCTTTTCTTTTTTTTTTAAAGATGGGGTTTCACCATGATGGCCAGGCTGGTCGTGAACTCCTGACCTCAGGTGATCCACCCACCTTGGCCTCCCAAAGTGTGCTAGGATTACAGGCATGAGCCACAGCGCCCGGCCTACAACATTTCTTATTCGTAATGAACTCCGATATTTTCTATTATCTTCTGTTCTACTTTAATTTTTTTGTTTTTTTTTTTTTTGAGATGGAGTCTTGCTCTGTTGCCCAGGCTGGGGTGCAGTGGTGGCTGTCTTAACTCACTACAACCTCTGCCTCCTGGGTTCAAGTGATTTTCCTGCCTCAGCCTTCCGAGTACCTGGGATTTCAGGCGTGTGCCACCACGTCCAGCTAATTTTTGTATTTTTAGTAGAGACAGGGTTTCACCCTGTTGGCCAGGCTGGTCTCAACTTTTTTTTTTTTGAGACGGAGTCTTGCTCTGTCTGTCACCCAGGCTGGAGTGCAGTGGCACGATCTCGGCTCACTGCAACCTCCACCTCCCGGGTTCAAGCGATGCGCCTGCCTCTTGAGTAGCTGGGATTACAGGCACGCACCACCATGCCTGGCTAAATTTTGTATATTTAGTAGACACAGGGTTTCACCATGTTTATCAGGCTGGTCTTCAACTCCTGACCTTGTGAACCGCCGGCCTCGGCCTCCCAAAGTGCTGGGATTACAAGCATGAACCACCACGCCCAGCTCTCAAACTTTTTTTTCTTTTGAGACAAAGTCTCACACTGTCGCCCAGGCTGTAGTGCAGTGGCACGATCTCGGCTCACTGTAACCTCCGCCTCCCAGGTTCAAGCGATTCTCCTGCCTCAGCTTCCCAAGTAGCTGGGATTACAGACATGCACCACTATGCCTGGCTAATTTTGTATTTTTAGTAGAGACAGGGTTTCACCTGTTGGTCAGGCAGGTCTCAAACTCTGCACCTCAAGTGATCCACCCTCCTTGGCCTCCCAAAGTGCTGGGATTACAGCTGTGAGCCACCGAGCCTGGCCAATGCTTAGTGCTGTAAGCAATGTTGTGAGGAACTCCTTCTTTCGTACACCTTTGAGAAATTGTATGGGCAGGTCTTTAAGATGAATTCTCCAAGTGGAGTTACTGGGTCAAAGGTAACGTACTTGTTTCAGGTTTTTGAACCATATGTTGTGCCCAGCAAGGAGAGGGGTGGCCCAGTGATCTGGAAGTCAGCCTCTTAATGTGAGGTCTTTTGTTTCTTAGGCTACTCCAGAGGCTATTCATCAGCAAAGCAATAACCATTCCCAGGACCTTTCTGTGGGGCGGCAGGAAGTGGGGCAGCTTCTCAGGGCAAAGAAGAACAACATGCTTTTATTGTGCACTAAGAAAGCTATGCGAGTACAGACCTTGGCCTTGCTCTCGGGCGACTGCCTGCAGGCTGGAGTGGGGCTATGTCTCTGGGAGAAGATGAGCAGGAGTCCAGGGTGTGCCGGAGCTACTTGAACATCGCCCCAGCCCCTCACTCAGTTATGCAACCAATACTACTGTGGAGTGGGCAAGAGCTGGATTCAAACCCTCTTTCTTTTACTTAAGAGTCAGGCTCTGTCACCCAGGCTGGAGGGCAGTGGCACAATCTTGACTCACTCTTCAATCTCCGCCTCTTGGGTTCAAATGATTCTCCTGCCTCAGCCTCCAGGGTAGCCAGGACTACAAGGCTGTGTCACCATGCCCTGGTAATTTTTTGTATTTTTAGTACAGATGTGGTTTTGCTATGTCGGGCACGGCTGGTCTCAAACTCCTGGCCTCAAGTGATCTGCTTGCCTCAGCCTCCAAAGTGTTGGGATTACAGACGTGAGTCATTGCGCCTGGCCTCAAGTTCCCTTTCTTCTACTTCCTGGCTGTGTGGGATTGGCCAAGTTTAGAACTTCTCTGTGTAAGATGGGGCTAACAGTACCTCTATTTATTATTTTTAAAATTTTTTAAAAGATGGGGTTTCAGCATGATGGTCAGGCTGGTCTTGAACTCCCGACCTCAGGTGATCCACTCATCTCGGCCTGCCAAAGTGCTAGGATTATAGGCGTGAGCCACCATGCCCAGCCTATTTATTTTATTTATTTATTTTTTGATACGGAGTCTCACTCTGTTGCCCACACTGGAGTGCAGGGACACGATCTCAGCTCACTGCAACCTCCGCCCCTTAGGTTCAAGCAATTCCCGATTCAGCCCCCGGAGTAGCTGGGACTACAGGCACGTGCCACCATGCCCAGCTAATTTTTGTATTTTTAGTAGAGATGGGGTTTCACCATCTTGGCCAGGCTGGTCTTGAAGTCCAGACCTCAAGAGATCCACCTGCCTGAGCCTCCCCAAGTGCTGAGATTACAGGCATGACCACTGCATAGGAACCACTTTTTTTTTTTTTTTTTAAAGATGAGATTTAGGCCGGGCGTGGTGGCTCAAGCCTGTAATCCCAGCACTTTGGGAGGCCGAGGCGGGTGGATCACGAGGTCAAGAGATCGAGACCATCCTGGTCAACACGGTGAAACCCCATCTCTACTAAAACTACAAAAAATTAGCTGGGCATGGTGGCGCGTGCCTGTAATCCCAGCTACTCAGGAGGCTGAGGCAGGAGAATTGCCTGAACCCGGGAGGCGGAGGTTGCGGTGAGCCGAGATCGCGTCATTGCATTCCAGCCTGGGTAACAAGAGCGAAACTCCGTCTCAAAAAAAAAAAAAAAAAAAAAAGATGAGATTTCACCGTGATGGCCAGGCTGGTCTTGAACTCCTGACCTCAGGTGATCCACCCACCTCGATCTCCCAAAGTGCTAGGATTACAGGTGTGAGCCACCGCACCCGGCCAGGAACCACTTTCTTCACTTACACTAAGAGCAGATTGTAACAATTTGGAAATCTAGTATTGGCCAGGCGCAGTGGCTCACGCCTGTAATCCTAGCATTTTGGGAGGCCAAGGTGGGTGGACACCTGAGGTCAGGAGTTCAAGACCAGCCTGGCCATCACGGTGAAACCCCATCTTTAAAAAAAAAAAAAAAGGAAATCTAGTATCTATGTATTGGGAGCGGCAAGCACGATGGACCTCCCAATGTGCCAGATTACAGGTGTGAGCCACCTTGCCTGGCCTAATCGTACCTCTCTTATAAGGTTGTCTTGATACTTTGAGAGAGGGTCTTTCTCTATGGCCCAGGCTGTAGTGCAGTGGCCCAATCATAGCTCACTGCAGCCTACAACTCCTGGGCTAAACCGATCCTGTCCCAGCCTGCCGAATAGCTGAGACTACAGACATGGGCCACCATGCCTGGCTTTTTTTTTTTTTTTTTTTTTTAATTAAAGACGGGGTTTCACCATATTGGTCAGGCTGCTCTCGAACTTCTGACCTCGGGCGATCCGCCCGCCTCAGCCTCCCAAAGTGCTGGAATTATAGACGTGAGCCACCGTGCCCGGCTGATTTTTAAATTTTTTTTTATAATGATGGAGTCTGTGTTGCTCAGGTTAGTCCCAAACTCCTGGCTTCAAGCAATCCTCCTGCCTTAGCCTCGAAAAGCACTGGGATTACAGACAAACCACTGAACCCAGCCTTGTCGTGATACTTAAATGAAGTAGTACACAGAAAGTGCTCTACAACTATTACTTATCACCAGGGACCTTCCGGGGGCTAGGTCACAGCCCCGGCCCTCCAGGCATCCTCAGAGTGGTTGGGAAATGAACAGGTAAAGAAACAATTACAATTCAGGGTGCTGGATTCATTCATACAAGTGCTAAGAAAACTCTAGTGGGAGGAATACTAAACCCAGAAGGCTTCTTGGAAAAAATGATATTTTGGCAGTAAGTTACTTAGAGGCTAAGGCAGAGGCAAAGTCATTGAGAGACTAGAGACCAGCCGTTAACTCCCTTTGCTGGAAATGCAGTGATGGAATTTGGAGGTTTTCAGTCCCAGATTTCAATTCCGATTTCTTGGTACCTGCCTGGGTCGCGGGTCCTGTGCTCGGTGCTGGGATGAGGGTAGAGGCTGGAGATAATCAGGTGAAGATGATCAGTGAGCTTAAGATCTAAATGGGGTTGATTTGCAGTAGCTTTGAAGGTCTCAAGAAAAAAATAAATAAAAATAAAAAATAAGATCTAAATGGGGAACCGGGCACCGTGGTTCACACCTGTAATTCCAGCACTTTGGGAGGCCAAGGTGGGCAGATCACCTGAGGTCAGGAGTTTGAGACTAGCCTGGCCAACATGGTAAAACCCCGTTTCTACTAAATATACAAAAATTAACTGGGCGTGGTAGCACATGCCTGTAATCCCAGCTACTCAGGAGATTGAGGTAGGATAATCACTTGAACCTGGGAGTTGGAGGTTACAATGAGCCAAGATTGCGCCACTGCACTCCAGTTTGGGTGACAGAGCGAGACTCTGCCTCAAAAAAAAAAAAAGATCTAACTGGGGAGAAGATCATGAAACACTCAGAACCAGATCCTGAGGAGACCTCCCAGGGGAGGAACAAAATGTCACAGGAACATCTGACACCACCAGCACTGTGGAAGGTTTTGCAGAGCAAACCAATTGTAAGAATTGATCGGATTGCCAGGTGTGGTGGCTCACGCCTGTAATCCCAGCACTTTGGGAGGCTGAGGTGGGCAGATCACCTGAGGTCAGGAGTTCCAGACCAGCCTGACCAACATGGTGAAACCTCGTCTTTAAAAAATAAATAAATAAAAAAATTAAAAATTGATCAGATTGGCCAGGTGCAGTGACTCATGCCTGTAATCTCAGCACCCTGGGAGGCCAGGGTGGGCAGATCACCTGAGGTCAGGAGTCTGAGACCAGTCTGGCCAACAAGCGAAACGCTGTCTACTAAAAATACAAAAATTAGCCAGGCACAGTGGTGCAACCCTGTAATCCCAGCTACTTGGGAGGCTAGGACAGGAGGATCGCTTGAACGATCCAGAAGGCAGAAGTTGTAGTGAGCTATGACTGTACTCCAGCCTGGGTGACAGAGTGAAACTCTATCCCCAAAATAATAACAAAATACAAATTGATTAGATTTGGGGAGGGATGGGGTGAGAAGGAAAGGCACCCCAAGTGGAGGAACCAGCACTAGCAAAGGTAAGGCAGCAGGAAAGCCTATATTCTGGGAAGGGTGCATTGCCCAGTGTTGCTGTGTGGTCCATACCTTGGGGAGCGGGACAGTGGGCGGGAGCTAGGGCTGTAAGGTCAACTTAGGCTGGGATTTGAAGGGCACCTGATGACATGCTGCTTGGCCCTTGTTTAGTAGGTCATGGGAACAGAACGGAAGCATTTAAGCAGAGAAGGGAGGTGATGGGATCTGCATTCTGGAAAGGTCACTCTGGCATACATAGCTGGGGGAGGAGTCCTCAGGAAGCAGGGAGCACAGCTGGGAGGCCCCTGCAATCATCGCAACAAGAAATCTGGGAGGCTGGCCAGGTGGGGTGGTTCACGCCTGTAGTTCCAGTACTTTGGGAGGCCAAGACAGGCAGATCACAAGGTCAGGAGATTGATAACATCCTTGCTAACACAGTGAAACACTGCCTCTACAAAAACAAAAAATTAGCCAGGTGTGGTGGCACATGCTTGTAGCCCCAGCTATTCGGGAGGCTGACGCAGGAGAATCGCTTGAATCCAGGAGGTGGAGGTTGCAGTGAGCCAAGATCTCACCACTGCACTCCAGCCTGGGTGGCAGAGCAAGACTCCATCTTAAAAAAAAAAAAAAAAAAAAAAAGAAAGAAAGGAAGAAAGAAAGAAAGAAAGAAATGTGGGGGTCTGGCCTAGGTCAGGGGAGGTTGGCACTGAGAGGAGGGGTGGAAGGTTTGTAAACAGACTCTGAAACACTTAAAATCAACAACCTGACACTATCCCCTGGTGGCTGCAGGGTCAGGATGTCTAATCCCTGGAAAAATAAACCTGCTGCCGCCTCAGCCTGCAGGAAGAAGAGCAACTCGATATGCTTGCTGATTAGGATTAGTAAACTTTTTCCCTCTTTATTGGGAGTCAACTGAATCACTAGTGGGAGCAAAAGAGACAGGGAGGGACATATAAAAGTGAAGCGACTTAATTTTATTGTTTTTCCTTAACGGAAACAGTATATGAGATAGATCAACATTTAAAATGTTTTTCAAGGGTCATAAAGTGTAGTCCACCAAAAACGATCTTGACTGCATTTCCATAGAGAGCAGGGAGAGGAGGGACAGAAGGCGGGCAGATCACAGGAGGAAGAGAGACCAGGCCAGGAAGGGAGGATGCTGCGAGGGGGCTACCTAAGAACCCTGGAATTGGCCAGGCATGGTGGCTCACGCCTGTAATCCCAGCACTTTGGGAGGCTGGGGTGGGCAGATCACCTGAGGTCAGGGGTTCAAGACCAGCCTGGCCAACATGGTGAAACCCCATCACTACTAAAAATACAAAAATTAGCTGGGCATGATGGCACGTGCCTGTAATCCCAGCTACCGGGGAGGCTGAGGAAGGATAATTGCTTGAACCCAGAAGGTGGAGGTTGTAGTGAGCCAAGATCACACCACTGCACCCCAGCCTTGGGTGACAGGGCAAGACTAACTCCAAAAAAAAAAAAAAAAAAAAGGGAACCTAGGAATTGAGAGATCCCGAGTTCAAGTCCCAGCCAAGTTCTCCCACCATTCTTAGCCCCAGCTCCCATATCTGTTAAATGGGGATTATAACATGCTCACTATCTGCATAATGTTATGGTATTGGATTTGCATCTTAGAAAGATCAGATCGCTCTGGCCACCTGACTGGAGTCAGATCAAAGAAAATGTACCCTTGGATTACCTGCTCTTAGAATGCTCTTGTGACAAGGAGAATACTATATTACCACCATATTATTATTATTGCTATTATCATAGCTTTATGATTATTTCCTTTTGAAATTCTGCTTGGCCCCTTATTACTCCTAGCCCTTCAGCTGCTCTGGTTGAAACCTCTCTGAGCCAGGTATGATGGCTCACATCTCTAATTCCAGAACTTTAGGAGGTCAAGGCCAGAGGATTGCTTAAGGCCAGGAATTCGAGACCAGCCTGGACAACATGGAGAAACCCCATCTCTACAAAAAGTAAAAAAAAATTAGCCATGCATAGTCGCATGCACCTGTAGTGTCAGCTACTTGGGAGGCTGAATGGGAGGATTGCTTGGGCCTGAGAGGTTGAGGCTGCAGTGAGTTATGATTGTAGCACTGCCCTCCAGCCTGGCTGACATTGCCAGAGCGTAAACAAACAAAGAAAACACCAGAAACCTCTCTAGATTCCTCGCTTCCTAGGATCATGCAGGGTGGAGGGTGCACTCTCAAAACTTCCTCCCCGGGCTGTCCCGGGAGCGCCGCTGCTCCTGCAACCCCGAGCTGCATCGGGGTAGATGGGCCGCCTTGTTCCTCTTTTCCTCCCACTCCGCCATCCGATACCCAAAGGTGACACAAGCAGGGTCCCTCTGCTCCCCTCTGTGCATCAGTGACCTCACCCTCGTGTCCCCTACTCAGGCCTCACCCCTCAGCTTTTACTTCTCTTCCTGGGAAACCACCCCTGGGAAGAGGCCAAGAAGATGAAATAACGGATGTAAGTTCCCATGGGGTCACCACTTCCCCTTTCCCTTTCCTCTCCAGCTGCTGGCTACTTCCCCGTCCCTTCTCTAGTGGGAAGCAGAGCATAGGCTGTGGGAAGCCAGCACCACGCAGCCCCTGTCGTGGGCTCAGCCCAGCCCTGTGTGCCCTCCTCGCCTGTGTAACTTTGGTGAGCCCTATGCACCTGGACTTCCTCCCTCACAGGTCCCCCAGCCCCCTCCAAGTGTTCAAAACACCCAGAACTCTATGCTGCCCTCCTCGCAGTTTCCTTCCTTCCCTTCCTCCTCCTTTTTCATTTTTTGAGACAGAGTCTCACTCTGTAGCCAGGGGAATGCAGTGGTACAATCTCAGCTCACTACAACCTCTGCCTCTGGGGTTCACGCGATTCTCCTGCCTCAGCCTCCTAAGTAGCTGGAATTACAGGCACGTGCCAACACGCCATGCTAATTTTTTATTTTTAGTAGAAATGTGGTTTCACCATGTTGGCCAGGCTGGTCTCAAGCGATCCTCCTGCCTCAGCCTCCCAAAGTGCTAGGATTATAGGTGTGAGCCACCGCACCCGGCCACAGAGTTTTTCAACCCAAGCACTACTGACTTTTCAGAGGGAGGATTGTTTGCTGTAGGGGCGTCCTCTGCATTGTACGGTGTTTAGCAACATCTCTGGCCTCTACTCATTAGATGTCAGTATCACCCCCGCTCCCATGGTGACAAGCACAAATGTCTCCAGACATTGCCAAATATGCCCTGGGGTGGCAAAACTACCCCTGTGGTTGAGATCCACTCAGTTAGGTGACCAGCTGGGATGGTGAGGCATCCTCAGACTAGCAAATGGAAAGCCACTGCTGCCCTTAGTCCTAACAGGGCAAAGGCAGAAACTGCCTTTCAGACCCCCGGGAGGGCTACAGCCATGGAAGAAGGTCCATACAATAGGAGCTGTGGCCACAGAGGGTGCAGAGCGCAGCCACTGCCAAACCTGGCCCGGTGGGAGGGAGCACAGTGAGTTACTTTCTAGTTATGGCAAATGATGCTGGTTTTGCATTTATAAGATTGCTCCTGTTTTTTGTTTGTTTGAGACAGAGCTTTGCTCTCGTTGCCCAGGCTGGGGTACAATGGCTCCAACTTGGCTCACTGCAACCTCCACCTCCCGGGTTCAAGCAATTCTTCTGCCTCAGCCTCCTGAGTAGCTGGGATTACAGGCACACGCTACCACACCCAGCTTATTTTGTATTTTTAGTAGAGACGGGTTTTTCCACGTTGGTCAGGCTGGTCTCAAACTCCTGACTACAGGTGATCCTCCTGCCTCGGCCTCCCAAAATGCTGAGATTACAGGTGTGAGCCACTGCACCCAGCCTTGCTCTTGTTTTTTATTTAAAATACTCCCACTTCCCCTCCTTCCAGCCCATCTCCTGTGGGTTCCTTCCCTCAATTTAACCAACCTAATCCAGAACACAGGGAAGCTAGGGATGCCTCCTGGGTGCAGAGCAGTGGGGAGAAGGGAAGCGGGTGGATCTGGGGCAACAGCACAGAGGCCATTGTGGTCATCCCAGTTGGGGTGCTGGTAGCTGGGACAAAGGTGGTTGTTGGGAAATCCTGTCTCTACTAAAAACACAAAAATTAGCTGGGTATGGTGGTGGGTGCCTGTAATCCTAGCACCTTGGGAGGCTGAGGCAGAAGAATCGCTTAGAACCTGGGAGGCAGAAGTTGCAGTGAGCCCAGATTGTGCCACTGCGCTCCAGCCTGGGTGACAGAGTGAGACGGTCTCAAAATGAAAAAAAGGAAAGACAAACTCTGCAACCCTGCTTACTCTACCGTACACGGCACCTCCACGAACCCTTCGCTGGTTGCCTTTTGAGCTTGCCTCTCTTGCCTGCCAGTACTCTGACAAGAGTGCTTCTGGGCTGGGTGCAGAGGCTCATGCCTGTATCCCAACACTTTGGCAGGCACAGGAGGGAGGATAGCTTGAGCCCTGGAGATTGAGACCAGCCTGGGAAACAGTGAGACCCTGTCCCTACAAAAAATAAAAAATTAGCTAGTTGTGGTAGTACACATCTGTAGTCCCACTCCAAAACTCAGTGCAATTGTGGCTCACTGCAACCTCTGCCTCCTGGGCTCAAGTGACTCTCCTGCCCAGCCTTCCAAGTAGCTGGGATTACAGAAGCATGCACCATACCCAGCTAATTTATTTTATTTTTAGTAGAGATGGAGTTTTGCCATGTTGACCAGGTTGGTCTTGAACTTCTGACCTCAAATGATCCACCCACTTCGGCCTCCCAAACTGCTGGGATTACAGGCATGAGCCACCATGCCCCGCCTTTTTTGGAGAGACAAGGTCTTGCTATGTTGCCCGGGCTGGTCTTGAAGTCTGGAGCTCAAGGAATCCTCCTGCCTTGGCCCCCCAAAGTGCTGGCATTACAGGCATGAACCTGCATCCCTAGATGATCTCGGCTCTGCTGCTTACCATCTGGGCACCACGCTAGGCGACTTACTTCACCTCCTGGGCCTTGGTTTCCTCATCTCTACAAATTTTCAAGGTAGGTTCCTTTTGAAAGTACCTCTATTTGATAAATCTTTATCGAGTACCTACTATGTGCCAGGCACTACTCTAAGAGTTGGGGATATAGCAGTGAAGAGCACAGACGGACAACCCTGTCCTCATGCTTCTGTCAGAGGGAAGAAAGCCACTTGGCAAGACAAAGAGCTAAAATGGATAGTCCAGTGTGCTGAGAGGTAACACACGCAACACACAAAAGATGAGGCATGGGGCCAGGCACGGCTCACACCTGTAATCCCAACACTTTGGGAGGCCGAGGTGGGTGGAATAGCTGAGGTCGGGAGTTTGAGACCAGCCTGGCCAACCTGGTGAAACCCTGTCTCCACTAAAAATACAAAATATGAAAATTAGTCACGCATGGTGGCAGGCACCTGTTGTCAACTTGGGAGGCTGAGGCAGGAGAATCACTTCAACCCCTGAAAGTGACAATGAGCCAAGATTACACCACTGCATTCCAGCCTGGGCAACAGAGAGAGACTCCATCTCAAATAAAAAAGAAAAGGCAAGGCATGGGTGGTGCAGGGTTGCAACTCTAAGGAGGATGCAGTCCCCGTCAGGACTGGCATCTCTGACAGGCTGACACGTAGATGATGCCTGCAGGGCGAGGGGGCTGAGAGGAATCAGGGGGAGGGACATGCCGGGCAGAGGGCACAAGGGCCGACGCTCTGAGGAAACCTGGTTTGATTTGGAATGAAACTTGAGCATTTTGCCTGGCACATGGTAAGTGCTTAACTCATACAAGCCCTACTAATTATCTTCTTTAAGATGCAGCTTTGCTCTTGTCACTCAGGCTGGAGGGCAGTGGCAGGATCTCCACTTGCTGTAACCTCTGCCTCCCAGGTTCAAGGGATTCTCCTACTTCATCCTCCAGATTTTCAAGCTCATGCCCAAAATTCCAACACTTTGAGAGGCCTTAATGGGTGGATCATTTGAGGTAAGAAGTTTGAGACTATCCTGGTCAACAGGGTAAAACTCCACCTCTACTCAAAATACAAAAATTAACTGGGTGTGGTGGCACGCTCCTGTAATCCCAGCTGTTTGGAATGCTGAGGTAGGAGAATCACTTGAACCCATGAGGTGGAGGTTGCAGGGAGCCGAGATCGCCCCACTGCACTCCAGCCTGGGTGTCAGAGTGAGACTCTGTCTCAAAATAAATAAACACAAAAACAACACAACAAACAGAAATTCACCTGGGATTATAGGCACCCTCCACCACACCAGGCTCCTTTTTGTATTTTCAGTAGAGATAGGGTTTCACCATTTGGCCAGGATGGTCTTAAACTCCTGGCCTCAAGCAGCCGGACGGCCTTGGCATACCAAATTGCTGAGATGACAGTTTTGAGCCACCTCGCCCAGCCTACCGTTCTTGTAATTAGTGGGCATCGTCTTCCTGGAGTGCCTGTGTCGCCAGGTTCCTAGATGACACAGAGGCCTCGGCGCACTGCCCTAGCTGCTACCGGCCCTGGTTTACTGGATGACAGTGGGGACAGGAAGGGTTGGAACGGAGCCCAGGCATTCCTCACCCGCCCAGCCTGTCTCAGATTTCTCCCCAGCCCCACCGCACCCCTGCCGCCTGCTGGGCAGTGGATACAGGGAATGCAAGAGTGGCTCCCCACCCCACCCCTAACTTGGAGAGGATCTAATACCAATCAAGAACAAGGCTGGCAGTGACCACCTGGTGACCCCTAAAGTACTTTCCACCCTTGCATCCCAGGCTCCTCCTTTCAGCCTACTGAGAGATCAGGATGGTGAGTCACCCCGACATTGGCAGCCTTTAGGGGCTGCGGTCTTAGCCACGGCCCCAACAGATGATGGGAGTTCTCAGTCAGGCTCCCCAGTTCCCAGAGAGAAGAATCTGGTAGCTCCTGCCTGCCAGCTCTGCAGCTGCCCACAGGCCCCGACAGGCCCCGCAGCGTTCTCAGGGACTGAGCACGGAGCAGAGGAGGAGTCAGGTTTTGCCAGCCCCGGGATGGAGCTGAGTCAGGCCTTTTCACAGGGCTCCTGGGACTGGGCCTTACCCTGAACTCAGCCTCCAGCCCAGGTGTGGAGAACACGCAGGACTGGGCGCCTGGGCCCCCACATCTTACCTGTCCGACATCTCCGTATGCACTCTCGCCCTGTCCCTCTGCTCCAGCCACACTGGCCTCCTTGCTGAACCCTGCTGACCGCAGGCCTTCGCTCTTGCGGTTCCTTCTGTGTAAACAGGACACTGCATCAGGTTCCCGGATAACCTCCAGTCTTTGCCCAAATGCCACCTTCCCAGCAGTGCCTTCCCCGGCTCCTAGAGCAGAGTTCTACGCCCAGGCCTTTACCTCCCCAGGCCCCATCCCAGCTCCATTTTCCTCCACGCTTCACCTTTTACTAGACCACGTGTTTTACTGATTTGTTACTGAGACCAGCTCAGCCGTGGAGACCCCCACCCAGGCAGCACTGAAGGAATTGAGAAACAGACACCCAGACAGAATATCAAAGTGGGGACCGGGCACAGTGGCTCACGCCTATAATCCCAGGACTTTGGGAGGCCGAGGCAGGCGGATCACGAGGGCAGGAGATTGAGACCAACCTAGCCAACATGGTGAAACCCTGTCTCAATTAAAAAAAAAAAAAATATATATATATATATATATATATATATCAAAGTGGGACTATCCAGCGGCCAACAGCCTTCCGAGCTGGGAGCCTCAGGGGCTGACAGCATTCTGGGTTGAGGGCCTCAAGCAGATTCTGACCCACTTGTTTATTCTCTCTGAACAGGTGATTATTATTAACAAACAGGTGTTCTGTGTTTTCTCATAGAACCCAGATAAACTAGGTAGGCAGCTGGTGCCTGCCTACCACTGATCAAGGACAAACCAGAAAGCATTCTCCACGAGGAAGCCATGGGGGCAGGGTCACATATCCCATGCTTGAAGAATTGTTTTGGCCAGGCGCAGTGGCTCACGCCTGTAATCCCAGCACTTTGGGAGGCTCAGGTGGGTGGATCACGAGGTCAAGAGATTGAAACCATCCTGGCCAACATGGTGAAACCCCATGTCTAGTAAAAATACAAAAATTAGCTGGGCTTGGTGGCGCACACCTGCAGTCCCAGCTACTTGGGAGGCTGAGGCACAAGAATTGCTTGAACCCAGGAGGCAGAGATTGCAGTAAGCCGAGCTCAGACACTGCGCTCCAGCCTGGGCAACAGAGTGATATTCTTGTCTAAAACAAAAAAAGGGAACTGTGACTACTAGAACTGGTATCTTTATCCCTGCCACCTCCTGCCTAAAGGGCCTTAGGCCTTCCCCATATCTGTCCCCAGGCAGCCAGTGCAGCCCAGGTGTGTACTCCAAGGCCCATGTGGTGGTCAACAGAAGGCTGTGTAGGGGGATCAGTGGAGGAAGCTGGGACCCGTGGGCTGGGGTGCCACACAAGGACCCTGGTGGTGCTGGATGGTGCTTGGGCTGGGTAGAGCAGGGCACTGGCCGCTGCTTCTGGGCTGGGACTCACCCTCCCCACGGAGCCACACTCTAGCCCAGTACTCCAGCTGTCTGCAAATCCAGATTTTTTTTTTTTTTTAGATGTAGTTTCACTTTGTTGCCCAGGCTGGAATGCAATGGTGTGATCTCGGCTTACTGCAACCTCCGCCTCCCAGGTTCAAGGGATTCTCCTGTTTCAGCCTTCTGAGTAGCTGGGATTACAGGCATGCACCACCACGCCTGGCTAATTTTGTATTAATAGAGACGGGGTTTCGCCAACTTGGTCAGGCTGGTCTCAAACTCCTGACCTCAGATGATCCGCCCGCCTCAGCCTCCCAAAGTACTGGGATTACAGGTATGAGCCACCACACCCGGCCTTTGAATCCAGATTTAAACCTGGCTTTCCCAATCACTGTGATGATACACTTGTCCAAGTAGAAAGATAGAATATCTTTTAAGAGTTTGTGACCTTGATCTCGACACATTTGCTATGTGGCCCTACACATATTTTTGCCTGCAGCCCCCCATGTTAGTGCTGGACTTTTTTACTGTTTTCTGCTATAACCCTAGCACCTAGAACAGTGTCTTGGGGCCGGACACGGTGGCTTATGCCTGTAATTCCGGCAGTTTGGGAGCCTGAGGCAGGTGGATCACCTGATGTTAGGAGTTCGAGACCAACCTGGCCAACATAGTGAAACTCCATCTCTACTAAAAATACAGAAGTTAGCCAGGCACGCCTGTAATCCCAGCTACTTGGGAGGCTAAGGCAGGAGAATCACTTGAACCCAGGAGGAGAAGTTTGCAGTGAGCTGAGATCGCGCCACTGCACTCCAGCCTGAGGGATAGAGCAAGACTCTGTCTCAAAACAACAAAAAACTGTCTTTCATGGAACACGTGCTCAATAAATGGTTGTTAAGTGAATGAATAAAACAGCCTTAGATGATGCCACATACTCAAGGGGACCCCAGAAGTGGCTGGGAATGCTGTGGCTTTTCTGCTTCAGGGCTAGAGTCTCAGGGTCAGTGGAGCCAACTCCACCTTGCAGGAGTTCATAAGCGCTACCTGAAGGGTGCCTTCCACGGCCTGCCTGCCCCGTGGCCCCATCTTTATCCAATTAAGGATTGGATTTTATCCAATTGTTTTTATCCAATTAAGGCTAAAAACAGCTGGAGTTCTTATCCTTAATTGTGAAAAGAGTCCACTTGGCAATCAAGGAGCTCTAGACCCCAAAACTGTCTCTGCTGCTTCCTGACCGTATGTGGCTATTAACCTCTCTTTCAATTTTTTTTTTTTTTTTTTTTTGAGGGAGGGTCTTATTCTGTCCTCAGGCTGGAGGACAGTGGTGCAGTCGTGGCTCACTGCAGTCTTGACCTCCTGGGCTCAAATGAGCTTCAGCTTCCTGAGTAGCTGCGACCACAGGTGTACGTCTTCACGCTCAGCTGAATTAATTTTTTTTGTTGTTGAGACAGACTCTCACTCAATTGCCAGGTTGGAGTGCAGTGGCACGATCTTGGCTCACTGCAACCTCCATCTCCCAGGTTCAAGCAATTCTCCTGCCTCAGCCTCCCCAGTAGCTGGTACTACAGGTGCACGCCACTATGCCCAGCTAATTTTCATATTTTTAATAGAGACAGGGTTTCACCATGTTGGCCAGGATGGTCTCGAACTGCTGACCTCAGGTGATCTGCCTGCCTCAGTCTCTCAACGTGCTGGGATTGCAGGCATGAGCCACTGCGCCCAGTCCCCTGCCAATATATATATATATATAAATAGAGATGGGGTGTCTTTTTATTTTTTACTTTTTTTTCTCCCCCCTCGAGATGGGGGTCTCACTATTTTGCCCAGGCTGGTCTGGAACTTCTGGGCTCGAATGATTTTCCCACTTTGGCCTTCCAAAGTGCTGGGATTACAGGTGTGAGCCACCACACCTGGCTGCAATTTCCTTTAGAAAAGGGATCAAACCTCTCCCCAGGGTTGTGAGGTGGGAAAACATGTAACTGACTCCATGTATGTGACTGGCAGGCCAGTCATAGCCTGATAAATATTGACTGCTTTTGCCAGTGCCGCCACCACCACCATCGCTGTCTTCATCAGTGTCCAAGGCCGTTCCTGCCACCCAGCGGACTCCCTGTGTGGCAGGTGGCAGCCAGTGCCACTGTTCCCTCCCTCTCTCCCTCCTCCCTGCACGCCTGGCCCTAGGACTGGGAGCTCTACGTGCTGGGCAGTGGTTTGGGTGAATGGTGCCCTCTGCTGGCCATGAGAGGAAGGGCCTTCGGGGAAACCATACCTAACTCTGGTGCTCCCTGCTGGCTGGGACGCTCCGGGAATTCCTCCTGCTGGGAAGTGTAGTTGCCACCCAAGGGGCACTAGCAGGCTTTGTGAGTCCCTCCACCAACAGTAGTGACAACACGCAGTGGCCTGTATGCCAAGCACCCTTTCGAGCCCTTGACAGGTATTAATCTTTTTTCTCCCCCATTTTATTATTTGAGATGGAGGCTTGCTCTGTCGCCCAGGGTGGAGTGCAGTGGCACAATCTTGGCTCACAGCAACCTCTGCCTCCCAGGTTCAAGTGATTCTTCTGCCTCAGCCTCCCTAGTAGCTGGGACTATAGGCATGTACCACAATGCCCGGCTAATTTTTGTATTTTTAGTAGAGACAGTGTTTCACTATGTTGGCCAGGATGGTCTTGAACTCCTGACCTCATTGTGATCCACCCACCTTGGCCTCCCAAAGTGCTGGGATTACAGGCGTGAGCCACTGCACCTGACCAAAGCTCTACTTTTCTTTTCTGTTGGACCTGGATTCTGGGACTTTGCCTTTTAAGAGTCTGGGGGAAAAGCTCACTTAATAGAATGAGTCCCAGGAGTGCTTTCAAGGGCTAGTCATCCAAAGGCTAGTCATCCTTGAATCTCTCATTCAAGGAAGCCCTGATCTCAACTGGGACCACGTTTGCCATCTCCTGCCTCCCGCAGAATGGAGGACTGGCTTTGAAGCATCTGCCTAAGTGGATGCTCCAGGTTATTTGACATTGTTAAAAGCAAAAAATTAGAATGACCAATATCTGTGGATTGTTGGGAGATTAAATAAATAACACATCCAAACTGGATGTGTTGGGGACAGTAAGTCAATATGCTGTGTTATGAAAAGGTATAATGCAAAATTTATGTGTAGGCTGGGCACAGTGGCTCACACCTATAATCCCAGCACTTTGGGAAGCTGAGGCAGGCGGATCACTTGAAGTCGGGAGTTCAAGACCAGCCTGGCCAACCTGGTGAAACGCTGTGTCTATCAAAAATATTTTTTAAAAATTAGCCAGGTGTTATGATGCGCACCTGTAATCCCAGCTACTCGGGAGGCTGAGGCAGGACTTGAACTTGGGAGGTAGAGGTTGCAGTGAGCTGAGATCGCACCACTGCACTCCAGCCTGTGCGACTGAGCGAGAATACAT
>NW_022436955.1:12274885-12281083 GCF_009761245.1 Sapajus apella | reverse complement strand
GAAACCCCATCTTAAAAAAAAAAAAAAAAAAGTGTGTGTAATGCATAGGGGAAGTGGATACCAGAAGAAGGCACACTGAAGTGTTGAAACACAAACTTCAAAGGACCAGCAAGTCACGCATTCAGATGGTCCTCATCATGGCTGGCACATTGGTTGTTTCTGGTGTCTGTGTGCTTAGTTTCTGGTTAGTGTACACTCTGTGTAGTTAGCACTGGTGTCTTAGCACTGCAAATATTTTGACTTATCACAGGCTCTAAAGATCAGAGTCCTGTACTCTGGTTTCTCTTCAGATCACATAAATCTTTCACCTTTTACTAAATATTTCCATGGAGAGGAACAATTCTGAGTATCCAATTTTTTGAGGCCTTGTTTCAGCAAGGCCCTATTAAAAAAAAAAAATCAGAGTCGCAAGCTGCCATTTTGCAGATGAGAAGCAGGCCCAGAGCAAGAGGGTGACTTAATATTGTCCCCATCACAGAGCCCAGGCTCTGGTTCTTTCCAAACTACTCAAGGGCTGGTGACTGGCTCCATCACCAGGGGTCTCTACATCCATCCACCAATGTCAGACGAGGCTGGGAAAGGCTGCCTTTCCTTCAAATATCTAAGGGGAGGAAGGCCAGCCTGAACAGGGGCTGGTCTCATGATTAGCCTCTGCTGAAGATAGGGCTTCTGATTTATCCAGGCTTCTCAGAAGGGAGCTGAAGATAATGGGCAGCAGGTTTTTGCTGGCTGAGACACCCAATCCTCCCACACCCGTCAGCAAAGACAGTGGCGCCCTGGCAGAGGGGAATCTGAGGCAGCAGCTCAGTGCGAGAGGCAGGAGGTGGCTTTGTCCTGAGGACCAAGGACAGGTGAGCTTTCTCATCCTACTTCATTCCCTTTTTTTATTTTTTTTGAGTCAGGGTCCTGCTCTGTCACACAGGCTGGAGTACAGCGACACGATCTCAGCTCACTGCAACCTCCACCTCCTGGATTCAAGTGATTCTTGTGCCTCAGATACCCAAGTAGCTGGGATTATACGTGTGCCCAGCTAATTTTTTAGTAGAGAGTTTTGCCATGTTGGCCAGGCTGGTGGAACTCCTGACCTCAAGTGATCTGCCTGCCTTGGCATCCCAAAATGTTGGGATTACAGGCATGACCATGGTGCCCAACCCCAACTTCATTTCCTTTTGGTTTCCCCATCCAGGGTCTGAAGCTTCAGACTCCTTAGCCTCATCCTTCAGAGCCTTGTCAGCAAACCTGGGTGTACATGAACATCCCATGGAGGGTTTGTCAACCCACGGCAGGGCTCTGCATAGAGGTTCTGATTCAGCAGGTGACACTGATACACAGGGTCAGGATCTGTGCTTTGAGCAGAGACACTTCACAGATTTAGGCACCCTCATGGAAGGAAATGTTTATTTCAACATCAGCAATTTCCTCAGCTTCATTTCAGATCCTTTTGGATAATTGCAAAGATGACTTTGAACTTCACGTTAACAAGGGCATCAGCAGAATCATTCTACACTGCTGCCTCTTCCCGATTCCTGCATTTATGCTCTGGTATTGTCAAGAATGTTCCAATTTCACTGACATCTTGGGTAGGTTCTCTAATTTTGTTTTGCTTGATTTTGATGATGACCATATGTCATTAAAACACACACACACAATGTGGCCATTTTTTAAAGGGGGAAAGTCCCCTCAGAGGGTGATTGTGACAATTTATTTAGAAGAAATAATAGAAGTCCTGTCCGGCCCTAAAAAGCAGTCAATAAATGGTAGCTGTTACCAACCAACAAATTGCACAGATCATGTGCCAGATATTAATTCATTAATCTCCATAAAACTTCCCATTTTGTAAACGTAAATTCTGAGGCAACTAGAGGTTAAATGATGTGCTAGGAAGTAGCACAGCTGGGTATTCCCCAACCTCTGCCATTCAGCAGGGACCCCCCAGCACAGAAGAGCATGTCTTCACACACTGCCCTGCAGGGAGGGCTGCTGTTCCAGCAGAGACCGGGCTGGGGCTGTGGAGGGGCTCAGCCTTGGGGTAAGAGATTAACAGTTCTCTCTCATGGAGCAGCTGACTTTGTAAAGAGGAGGGCAGGTCTCCCCTTCCCAAGCCCACCTAGGCATGGAAGCTGACCCTGAGAGTCCCCTGCCATCCAGAGGAAGCTGGGATGAAGTGAGCCCACTCCTTTTGCAGAACTCTGAGATTCTTTTTTTTTTTTTTTAATTTGAGATGGAGTCTTGCTCTGTCACCAGTCTGGAGTGCAGTGGCATGATCTTGGCTCACTGCAACCTCCTTCTCCCAGGTTCAAACGATTCTCCTGCCTCAGCCTACTGAGCAGCTGGGACTGTAGGTGCATGCCATGACACCTGCCTAATTTTTGTATTTTTAGTAGAGACGGGGTTTCACAACGTTGGCAAGGATGATCTCGATCTCCCGACTTCAAGATCCACCCACCTCAGCCTCCCAAGGTCCTGGGACTACAGGCGTGAACCACCGCACCCGGCCAGAACTCTGAGAATTCTAAAAACCATGAAAATGTATACTTTAAACAGGTGAGTCGTATCATATGTGAGTTAGATGCCAATAAAGTTTCTATTTATAAAAAGAGTTCACTCCCCTGGCACCTCTGGGAAAAGTCTCTTTAATAAAAAAAAGTTCTAGTACATCTACTACACAATTGTCCTCACCCTTCATCTACAGCACTCAGCAGGGAAAATAAAAAATCAGGGGCAACCTAGACACACTCAGTATAAAAACGCAGAGATCTATCCAAATGGGAGGCCTTGGGGTCTGGAAACCAGAAATGCATGATGGCTAGTGGGCCCAGCAGCTCAGGGCTGTGCTTTTCAAGAACCACCTCTAACTTTTTGAAATAGCATTTAAAAAAAATTAAGTTGCACCAGGAGGCCTAAGTAGGGTCCATTCCAGAAAGAGAGTCATTGTGGGTCAGACACTGCTGGCCCAGGACACAGGGCTGAGCACTTTACGGCAGGTGAGAGGCTTCTGGAAACTTGGCCTGCGGCAACCCTGGCCCAGGTGAAGAGGTTTTCAGTGCTGACGTCAAACTGCCCACATTCCTCCATTTTGAAAGGCTAAGGAAGCAACCCCTCTAATGTCACACTTGCAGCCTGTCTCCTCCAAGTTGCTACAGCCACCTCCTGACAAGCTCCAAAGTCCTTGGCTGAAGGGGGGACTGAGACCCCTTGGACATGCTCTATGGCCTGACGTTGAGTCCCCAGCCCTGCTGAAAGGTGGCCTAGTCTTCCTCCCCGCCACCATACATGTCAGCCAGCTTCTTGAAGCGGCTGCCCCACTCATTCAGATAATCGTAATCTTGGTCCTGGTCGGAGGTGGAGGAGGTGAGGGAGCTCAGGGACATGGCATCGGAGCCGCTGCCCTCATAGTCGAACACCAACAGGGAGTCGTAGGGTGGGGCCGTGGGGTCCGTGTTAGCCGCCTTCAGGTTCTGCAGCAACAGAGAACAGGTGGTTAGGAGCGGCGGGCGGCCCTGCTGTCCACCAGCTGCAAGTCTCCATTTCTTCATCTGCGAGCCCATCCCTCCCCTCCCCTAAGGTTTTGGAGGTTGAAATGAAATAATGTGTTACTCATGCAGAATTCATTCACTCAGGGACCAGCACACAGCAAGTGCTCAGTGTAACACAGGCCAGGGGGTAAGGGCAAGGACTGAAATCCAACAGCCCGGGCCAGGACTCACCACATACCAGCTTTGTGGCCTTGGGCAAGCCCTTAATAGCTCTATGCCTGTTTCCTTGCCTGTAAAATGGCAATTCTTCATGCGGGTTTTTTTTTTCCTTTTTATTTGAGACAGAGTCTTGCTCTGTTGCCCAGGCTGGAGTGCAGTGGTGCAATCTTGGCTCACTGCAACCTCCGCCTCCTGGGTTCAAGTGATTCTCGTGCCTCAGCCTCCTAAGCAACAGGGATTACAGGTGTGTACCACCACGCCTGGCTACTTTTTGTATTTTTAGTAGAGATGGGGTTTCATTACCATGTTAGCCAGGCTGGTCTCGAACTCCTGACCTAGTGATCTGCCCACCTCAGCCTCCCAAAGTACTGGGATTACAGGCATGGGCCACCATGCCCGGCCCCTTCTAATCATTTTTAACCACTCTGCAAGTTAGAGTTCTATGGAGGAAGAAACGAATCCCATAAGTTACTCAAATAAGCCAGAGGTCACAAGCTGCTTGGTGGTGGAGTCAGGATTTGAACTCAGACCGAAGACTCCAGGCCCATGCTTGATCTCCATGTGGCTGGTGCTGGGCCTGAATAAAGGGTTGCCCTCGGCTGGCCTGCCACACCTCACCTCAATTATAAAGTTGCCAATTTCATCCGGGTTGGCTGGCCGAGGACGGTACATGGGTGTAGGGATGAAGGTTGGTGCCACGTCATTACGGAGAACTACCTCTGGCCTGGCCTCCAGACCTCGGTGGAGCTGGGTGATGTCATAGTCCTATGGGGAAATGCAGGAGAGAAGGGGACTAAGGACTTCTGTGCCCTCCCTCTCCCCTGCCACTGTCATCTCACTCCACACTCCCTATCCTTTGGATACTCTGGCTCATGGGGAGGTCTTACAAGACAGATGATGTCACAGATTTTGGAAAACCTGCATTTCCATCCTCCCTTGTCCTAGCAAATTAAACACAGAATTGAGGATAACTTGGCTAGGGCCAAAAAGACTAGAGCAATGGACCAGAAGGGCACTGGGGGATGGAAGAGGAGGAGGACTCATGCGTCATGCCAGGGTCTGGTCAACACAGCTAACTTGGTCAGTTGGTTGACCCAACAGCCCTGCCAGTGGCCTTGGGGACATCCACCTCCCAATCCCAGAGCCCCCAATGCCCTACCTGGTCCTCTTCGCCACCCCCTTCTTCGCCATAGTAGAAGACATTGTCACGGGTATCATCTTCGGGGAGTAGGAGGGGCTCCTTGACCTTTCGCTTCTTTCTCACCAACAAGAGCAGCACGAGCAGGAGGACTGCAAGAGTTGGGGAATGTGAGTGCTCCCTCTGCAACCACACAGTGGGCTAAGACCCCCAGGCCCTCAGAGCCCCTCTAATTTCAGACATCCTCACTCAGTAGCCAGAGCTTAACATGCTACAATGGCTTCGCTTGCACCTAGGAAAACTTTGTAACTCCTTATCAAGGCTGGCAGGATTTGGTACCAGCCTATGCCTCCAAGTCCCCTACCCACTAAGGGCTAGGCACATCGGCCTCCTCTGTGTTCCTCGAATACACCCAGCAGCTTCGCCTCAAGACCCTTCATACTGGCTCCTTCCTCACCTGGCAGACCATGTATACACACGGCTCCCATGCATCAGTCTCAGCTTAGTATCACCTCCTCCTAAGAAGACTCTGACTTCCTTCTCCTCACCCATAATACTATCAGTCTAACCAGATCGGTGGTACTGATCCTTAAGAAAATCTTTTGTCAGGATGTCAAGATGGGAACCTGCCAGCAGATGTTATCTTTCTTTTTTTGAGACGGAGTTTCACTCTTGTTACCCAGGCTGGAGTGCAATGGCACGATCTCGGCTCACCGCAACCTCCGCCTCCTGGGTTCAGGCAATTCTCCTGCCTCAGCCTCCTGAGTAGCTGGGATTACAGGCACGCGCCACCATGCCCAGCTAATGTTTTGTATTTTTAGTAGAGACGGGGTTTCACCATGTTGACCAGGATGGTCTCGATCTCTTGACCTCGTGATCCACCGGCCTCGGCCTCCCAAAGTGCTGGGAGAGATGTTATCTTTCAATGAGAATCTCTTTTAGTTACCACGTCTCCTAAATTAGCCATAGACTAAGAACAAGATAACGCAACTTTCATAGGATACAGTAATTTGAACTTAGGTGAAATGCAGTATTAGAATTTTTTTTTTTTTTTTGAGGGCCGGGCGTGGTGGCTCAAGCCTGTAATCCCAGCACTTTGGGAGGCCGAGGCGGGCGGATCACGAGGTCAAGAGATCGAGACCATCCTGGTCAACATGGTGAAACCCCGTCTCTACTAAAAATACAAAAAATTAGCTGGGCATGGTGGCACGTGCCTGTAATCCCAGCTACTCAGGAGGCTGAGGCAGGAGAATTGCCTGAACCCAGGAGGCGGAGGTTGCGGTGAGCCAAGATCGCGCCATTGCACTCCAGCCTGGGTAACAAGAGCGAAACTCCGTCTCAAAAAAAAAAAAAAAAAAAAAAAAA